>NC_136993.1:10366882-10414382 GCF_032717465.1 Coenobita brevimanus | reverse complement strand
CGCTTTGCAAAAGCACATACAATAGCAACAATTTTTTTTCTATTGGAAAAAGAAGGCCTCAGTATTCTCCTGTTTGACCAATAGGCTTATACTCTATTTCTGCCAGTCCTAGCAACAGGGAATTTTATATCTATCGTCATCGGTGGAAGTGGAAACAGGTGGCCGGAGAGACTTGCACACTTGCAAGCAGAGATATTTTCCATCTAGTTTACACACTGCCTTTCATAGGGCATATCCATTTTTCTAAGGGGGGGTATGTCGAAAATATTTCTCATTCACTCAATGAAACAGAACTAATAGTGCAATTATCTTCTGCTGATTACATAGGGGCTATGTTGTGTTTGGTTGGCCCAGAGATACTCTTTATGGACTTGTAGAACCAATGTTGGTCATTAATATCAGCCAGTCTTTGTAGCTCTATTGCTTGCTTGGTCCACTATTTGTTCTCCATGTCACGCAGTTTTCTGTGGGTTACTCTTCTGGGATTCTGGATTTAAGTTTTTACGGTTTAGGAGCTAGGATGATACAACCAGTTATGTGCTCTGCTCTTCATTGCAAGGTCATTTATGCCCTCAGCATTTTCATCAAATTAGTTTTTATGGCAGAAGTGGAGATCCCTAGAGTTTCTCCTGCAGAAATTTCAAGCAGTGTCTTAATTATTACCCACTCTGCATCTAGGTTTGTTGCATTCTTGTTTACGCCAAGTGGAGGGTATTGAGAGATCTTGTCTGTAACAGTACTATGGAAGATGTTACAAGTTGCTGCATCCTTTCAAATACAATAATTTAGATTCTTGGAGGATGGTCTACGGCACATTTGTGGGCATATGATTAGTTGCAGTTTGGTGAGTACTAGGTTATGATGGTCTGTTGAGCACTCAGCATATCTCATAGATCAGGTTATAAGAGCCTCTCTTCCGTCTTACTGTCTTACAAAGACATAATCATTTAAGTGCCAGTCTCTTGATCGTAGGTGCATCCATGTGGTAGTTGAAAATGGCGTTGCTGATGACCAAACTGTGTTTCGACCATAAGGAAAGACATCAAATGCCATTACTGTTCATGTTACCAGCACCATGGCATCTATAACACTGTGTAACAAATTATTTGTTTATTCACTTTTTTGGGTCTTGTTAGACTCGGTTTCCTACGCTGATTCCAATGGTGTATGTTTTGTTTGTCTATCTCTAGGTTTTTGTCAACATTGGCCATTGTTTATTTCCAGTCTTGTTACCACGCACTGATGTAATGGCTGACGTATTTCTTACCATGTCACACACACACACACACACACACACACACACACACACACACACACACACACACACACACACACACACACACACACACACACACACACACACACACACACACACACACACACACACACACACACACACACACACACACACACCATCTGCGTCCATGCAAATACCATTGATATGGCCATTATTACGCCATGCAACGCGGAACGAGTCAGTTCATTCGATGAGCTAGTCTGACGTTGCTAGCTTGGCTGGTCGACGTGTTTTTGAGCTGCTCCTAAAGGTGTTTCTGCTCATGAGAATGACCAGTAGATGTTCTTGCAAGCTGTCAGCTGATACATTTTGTTATGTATATGGAGAATATATTGGACCGAAGATGATCAAACACAAAATCCACCTTGATACCAAATTTGCTCATGCATACAAAGCATATTTTGGCATGGCAATGGGCATTCAAGATAAGGATTGGGTTCCACACTGCACTTGTGGTAGCTGTCACTCTACACTTGAAGCTTGGATATGAGAAGCGAGGAAGAAGATGCCTTTTGCAGTTCTGAGAGTGTGACGAGAGCCTTCGAAGCACCACAACGATTGTTATTTTTGCATGGTTGATATAAGTCATGTGAAGAGCATTAAGGGCTGAGAGAACATTTTTTATCTAAATTTGCCTTCTTCGATCTCTCCAGTGCCTCACAATGATGAGCCGGCAATTCCTGTCCCTCCTGTGGACACTGAAGTTGTCTCTGACCATGAGGACATCATCGATGATGGAGGGGAAAGTGATGATGAATCGTATGTTAGAGAATGTTCCAGTGACACTCCACACTTTCCCAATCAACAAGAACTGGATGGCTTGGTCCAAGATTTAGAACTCACTAAGTCCAGTGCTGGGCTGCTGGCGTCAGATCTAAGTGAATGGAACTTGTTGGATCCCAGTTGCAAGTTGAGTTAAAGGAATCGCCATGAAAAGTTTGCATCCCTCTTCATATTTTGTGGAGAAACCTCGTTGTGTTATTGTGTTGATGTTAATTGTTTCTTGCAAGCCATGGGAGTGGATTACAAGGCCTCAAAATGGTGACTTCATAGAATGTTCCGTGAAGAGCCTAAAAGCTGTCTTTTGCATATCGACAATGAACTCCCATCAATTCCAGTTGCACATTCTGTGGAAATGAAAGAAAGCTAGGAGAATGTGAAGATTTGTCCGACAAAGGTTAAGTACTCAGATCACAATTGGTAGGTTTGTGGGGATTTCAAAATGATGTCGTTCGTAATTGGAATGCAAGGCGGTTATACGAAGGACTCATGTTTTTTATGCTTGTGGGACAGCCAGAGCGATGCAGAACATTTCATGAGGAAAGACTGGCCTCTCAGACAGAGTCCCACACCAGGCTCATGCAACGTTCTGAGAGCTCCACTGATCTCCAAACAGAAGGTATTGCTACTGCCGATACACATAAAACTTGGTCTTGTGAAACAATTTGTGAAAGCCATCGACAAGGATGGTGATGCGTTTCTCCATATCCTATCGATGTTTCCCAAGCTGAGCTTGGCAAAGGTGTCGGCTGGCACATTCACCAGGCTGGAAGTTCGAAGAATGCTTGCAAGTTGTGAACTCCAGGGTAAAATGACTGATGTTGAAGAGTGTGCTTGGAATGCTTTCAGAGGGGTTGTGGGAGGTTTTCTTGGCAACCAAAGGAGACCAGATTCAGCACAGCTCGTCGATGACCTGATTGGTGCATTCCACCAGCTTGGATGCAGATTGTCAATCAAATTGCACTCTCTGCATTCCCACCTTGATTTCCTCAAAAGCAACTTGGATGCCGTCAGCGAGGAGCATGCTGAACTGTTCCACCGGAACATTCTGCTGATGGAAACCAGATATCAGGACAGGTGGAACGAGGTGATGATGGGCGATAACATTTGGGGGCTGTTGAGCAATTGTCAGCACAGCTACAGATGAAAGTCAAGATCAATAGTGCATTTCTAGATACTATGTGCCCTGCATTCCTTATGATGTTACTGTTTGCTCATTTTCTAGTTATATTCATAATATACACCCAGAAATATAGAAATTCTTTGACATTCTCAACATTCTCGAAATGGTAACAAGTTGCAGTTCCTGTCTTTGTATGATACATATGTTGTTGTATAATTCCTGTAACTCTGGATGTACACAAATAGAAATAGCATATTCGGAATCTAAGCATTGACACTGATCAGAAATAGCATAAAAATCAAGATGAACAAAAAACCGGTTTGTTACACATTGTAATGCCTTGGTATAGGTATTATCTTTTCATACTCTGGCATTAAAATCTCCAACCAGGATAAGTTCGTCATTATGTGGTATTGGGCGAATGGAAGCATCCAGAGAATCATAAAAGGAATCTTTGACGGTGTCATCAGAGTCATGCATTGGGGCATAGGCATTGATGAGTGTTGCATATTGGGCTTTACAGACTGCTGTACAACAGGACATCATCCTCTGATAATTATACCCGCAGGTGATTCTTTGATCTCATGTAGTAGGTTGCTTCACGTTGCGAAGCCAATACCACGGCTTCTTCTTGCATTGTCAGGGTATCCCCTCCAAAAATTGGTATACACTTCTGCTTATAGCAGGTTGCCCTTTCCTGAGAGAAGAGTCTTAGACATGGCAGCAATATCAATTTTATATCTTTTCATTTCATGGGGAATAAGGCGTGGTCATGTTTCCTGGTCATTATGAATCAAGACTTGTATATTCCAGGTAGCTAGAGTCACTATTCTTTGGGTTTCTCGACCACAATGATGGATTCCTTGACAGATGCATTATCTGCCAAGGTGATGTGGAGCAGCAGATGTTTAAGTTACCTTTTCTAAACCACTCCCCATTAGGGATAAGGAGTTAGGAGTTCGTTTCGGACTGTTTGGTCACATTGGATGGCGCTCAAGCCATAACCTGCTCCTATCCCATCACGCCAGCAATCACTGGTCGAGTGCCGCCTATGTGCTGGACATGCAAGTGACTTTCAGCCACACCCATGACCTGTCACCATCACCCATTCCTGTCATCGTAGGTCTTTTGATTTTGGTGAAAGGATGACTCAAGCTAGTGATTTCCAGCCACACCCGTGGCCTGTCACCATCACCCAATCTTTTCATCGGAGGTCTTTTGATTTTGGTGAATGGATGAAATGGGAGGTGAGCATAGTAGTGAGCTTGCACAGTGGCTGGGTTTGGTGTGATGGTGAAGGTTTGCATCCTTACCAGCACATGACTCGGCCCTTTTCAGCTTGTGATGGTGTTATGAAGTTTCACGATGACCATCTACTGATCAGGGTTGCGGGAGTCTGTTTGGAGCTCTATATGTCAAGCCCCACTTTCTGAGACTCAAATCACGATTTTCCATAGGAGTTTACTCCTTTAGGCATTACCCATCCAAGGGTAATCCACAAGGCAGTGGACCTGGGAACACTTAGTCTGACCCCTCACTGATGGTCCCTCCAGCATGGGTAACCCTGTCCTCCTGCTGAGGCCAAGGGGATCTCATCCTGCTGGTGTGGCCCACCAGATTTATGCAATATGTACTTAACACACACACACACACGCACGCACACTTGCACACTAGCATGCACGCTTGCACACACACACACACACACACACACACACACACACACACACACACACACACACACACACACACGTGTGTGGGGGGAGGGGGTTTAATATTCAGTAATTCATTTGAAACGCAAAAATCTTGCAACAAACGTTTACTTAAAAAAAATCTTAGTTTGTGTGGAACATCACCGATCCTTAGGCGCCATGTAAGATAAGCTTAAATGATATATAAATATATATATATTTTTCATATTTTATTGGTAACTCATATATGTATCCAATGGAATGATGGCGCATCACTGAAGCAGACTTGAGTGAAGAAGTTCAAGGTAGAATACAAGAATACTAGCCACACTACCTCCTGCCAGCACCACGACAGTACCCTGGAAAATAATATATATATAAATATTTACATATTAAACACACACACACACACACACACACACACACACACACACACACACACACACACACACACACACACACACACACACACACACACACACACTTTATATTCCCTCTGAGGTACAGGATGCCAAAATACAATATTCAGGTAGATACCAGCCCTCTAAAATTAGTTTCAGCATGTACCATGTACAGTACTTTACGTTTTCTCTCATCAATCATTTCACCTGAAGAATCTCTCCAAATATGAGTAAAAATCACCTTGCTCTGAGGAGAGGAAACCAGTAAATAATAAATTTCATATTTCTTGGAGTAATTGTACATTTTCACTGCTGATGGTGATTCTCCATAGCTATGCACTACAGTCCAGATGAACTAGAAAGCATATTTCTTTTTCTCTTAACTAATCGATGGCTAATACAGTAAGCTGCACCTGCTGTATTTCTTATGGATAATTTGTTCTTCCAGCTGTTTTGCTCTTCAAGCAGAGGCAGATTGACAAACTGCTAGCGGATCAATTATTTTGACATCAGCGAAGTCTGTCACCTCATGTTCAATAGCTATGGACACTGATGTGTGCTTGAGCGTCAATGTGTGTCACTGGCGTTGAGTATTGGCTAACTCTTGTTACCTTTCACTGGAATGAAAAATGATTCAGCAAAGACATCGTGGCTCAGTTCCGGAAAAAATTTTCCTTTGAGGTCTTGTACGTCATTGTGCCTAATGAACAGGAAGTCCTCCGTTTTCGCAGTTCAAGATTTGGCCGTTTGAAATGTTGCCGAACAAGTGCACTTGCCTGTTACCGCCCATAGTGACTATCCATATCTCAAGACAGTGACATATGTAATTTCTTATTATTTGGGCTGAAATATTTTGTCTTGAGCATGGAAAAGTCAGTCAGTTTGAGAGTCCGACCTCTTGTGCACCCTTCACTTTTTTACATTGTTCTATTGCCAGCTGTTGTTCATTTATTGCACCCATTTTGGCCTGACTACAATTTTCATCTACAAGGACTCGATAACGTTGGTTATATTTCCATTCTTGGTATGTTTATTAGTTTTCCTGGTATGTAAGATTTATAGGTTCATGAATCCCAGTCTTCTTTGTTGTGGTAGTAGCCACAGCTCTGCACATGCATACAGTGTTGCGGTGTCCAGTACCACTGTGCGGTTCTAACAGGGCATGTATAGTGAAACTGGAGATTTAAATATTTGAACTGTGCAGAACTTGAGCAGGGCCATGATATTTCTCCCTTGAGGTATGCATTTTGACTGTTAAGGACAGCAGTAATGAATCTTTAGTGGCCTCTGCTATGGCCTGGAGCAGAGAGCTCACCTTGAACACGGTTCTCAACATGCATGCCCAATATGTTTAACACCATATTATATGAATGCTGTGTACACAAAATCGGAATCAATTTTTACATGACTAGCGAATTTTCGAACTCATTTTATCCATTTTTTTTTTTTCCTTGTTAATATTTATTTCCTTAAATTCTCCATTTCTGACTACTGCACCCATGTGCCTTTGGCCCTCGTTTGTCATTGCTGCTTAACTCCCCTCAAAGACGTTACATGCAAATTGATAATGTTGTGACGTTACTGTTAGGGTGGGTAGTATTGCATTTGGCTGGTATCCTCTTTTTTAACCTTATATTATTATTATTCTCAGTAGTTCATGATATCTTCGATTTTTCCAGCCCTGATGAGGCAATCCCCATATGCTTCCCGTTTCATGTTTGTGCCCTCATATCTGATCCTGTTCTGTAGTATCGAGATGTTCGGAGTATTCATGGCCATAGCAACGTGATTGCCTTGAGCTGTTCCATCCATACAATGAATAACTCTCCTTCCTCAGCACCACAGCAGTTTATATACAGGTTTAATGGCTGATTGTATGTTTTCTCCAGTCACCGGGCAAAGGACAAGCATTTAACCTTTCATGTTGAGAAGCATCACCTCTACTGATAAAGTTAAGTCATTAGAGGGGTCTACAGTAATTATAGCTTCACAATCTTCTTCCCTTTCGAAAATTTTGCTTGTTGCTTACACTGCTGACTCCCCATCTGCTTTTTGAGCAGCACAATCTTACTGGTTATTAGGGGCTTTCTTTACATCAGCCTTCGTAGTGTCAATGATAGATTTTCAAATTATTCTTCTGAGCGATTTGCCAATCCCAGATGGTCTCATTCTACTTCAGTATTTTTGTGAAAGGGAAATAGTCTGCAAGTGGTGAGTGCAAGCCGATGTTGCTGACTATCTTGCAAGCTCAGCTATGCCGATACAAATATACCTTACTCTGCAAAGTCCTTAAAGTATTTGCTGTTGATTCTGGCTCTCCATGGTTTTGCACTGAAGCCTCCTTGTGTGTGTGGTGATATCTATCACGTTATTTTCCATTTCTCCTCTCAAAGATGCCTAGGTTCGTTGGTGTGTATTCCCGTCTAACTTGGCTTCAGCACATGCAGGTCTTTGGTGCTTCTCCTTTAGTTCTACAGTGTTTCGTCATCCATCTTGGTTGAGAATGACGTGGTACTCTGGGACACATTTCCTCTTCTTCTCACCAAACTGCTGAACTTTAACTGCATTGTTGTGCCTTGGGTTTAAATTTTTGTCGCGCAGTTGCAATATTCTTGCCTTCTCCAAAACAAGGTCCACTCTCCCAGTTTGACGCTGGTTCCATTTTCTTTATAATTGCATTGATATTCAGTCTGAGGTTTGATCTTGACTGGTTTTTAAAAGAAATAGATGTAGTATGACCGCCCGCATGTTGAAAGCCAACGAGGGTTAAAATGGGTAAGGATTATAGTTAGATCTCAGCCAAGTCGTTTCCTCAGCTGTCTGAAGTTGAAGCCGAAGCCGAAGACGCCGACGGAGGCAAACGCAGAAGCAGAAAAAGCAGAATGTTAATAATAATCATCCATCCATCCATCCATCATCCAATAATAATAATAATAATAATAATAATAATAACAATAACAATAATAATAACTAACAATAAAAATAACGATAAAAATAAGAATAGCAATAATCTATCTATCTATCTATTGCCAGACGCCTCAATCCCGTTTGGGGTGGCCACAAACAAATCGCCTCCAAGTCGCCCAGTCCCCTGCCATTTCACTGCCCTGCTCCCAACTCACACCCCCCTCTCTCATATACCTCTCCACCCCATCCCTCCATCTCATCCTCGGCCTCCCCCTCCCTCTTCCCCCCTCCACCTCACTCACATACACTCTCTTCGTCAGTCTTTCACCCTCCATCCTCTCCACATGGCCAAACCACCTCAGTGTGTTCCTCATAATGCTTCCTATCACATCCACATCCACACCACAACGCTCCTTTATATCCTCATTCGTCAGCCTGTCTCTCCACGTGACTCCACAGGCTCCTCTTAAATAACTCATTTCCACTGCTCTCACTCTTGACTTGTGTCCTTCCAACAACGTCCAAGCTTCACTTCCGTACGTTAGAGTTGGTATCACAATACTGTCATGTACTATCTTTTTCACTTCCATGCTCACTTCCCTGTTTCTTATCACTGCTTTCAAAGAAGCAGCAACCTTTCTTCCCTGCTGTACCTTTTCAAGCACTTCACCCTCCAACCTCCATCCTTACTCATCACACTACCCAAGAACTTAAACGCACTCACATAGGAATAATAATAATAATAATTATTATTATTAGTATAATAATAAATAATAATAATAATAATAATAACAATAATAATAACGAAATTCTGAAATTGCTGAAGCAATATTCAAAGAACTCCACATTCCAGATGAATATACTTTTGTTTTCATTATACATCTAATATTAAGGGACAATTGGTATGACCCAAAATTTTTACGAATTATGACCTGTGACCTTCAGATCAAGGTCAAGGCCATTCATACTAGGCAAATCATGTTCACTCAGGACACACTACATTTCCACCGAATTTGGTCAAAATCTGCCAAATTCTTTCCGATTTAGCACTTTCAGGCATGAGGCGGCCATTTTGATTTTCCTCAATATCTCAGAAAGTGTTTGTTGGATCTCAGTATCAATACGCAGATGCACTGGTATGTTGTACTTTATGCTGACGACTGCATACCGGAACATTAGCAAGGCAGTCAATTCAGTAGTTTTTGCTGTGCAGAAAAAAAAAAAAAAAAAAAAAAAAAAGTCCTAATGCTAAGGGGGGAAAATGTGCCAAAAAAGACCTGTAATCAAGATACATCACATCTTAAAATTTCAAGTCTCTATCTCGAATGGTCTTGGAATCCCAGTTTTCTAGGTCTCCCTCCCCCCAGTATATACTTTATCTATCTATCTATCTATTGCCAGACGCCATAATCCCGTAGGGGGTGGCCATTTGACTCTGAGTTATTTGTTTTACGGGGAGGGGCACTAACCCTCCACAAACCCACTTGTTAACATGTAGGGAGCTCGTATGGTTTTGTTATATGGTTACCACCCAGCCTTGTAAATGGTTTCTTGGCTTACAGGAAACCATTTGGCTTGTCACTCAGTGTACTGTAAAGCCACCTTTAATGGAAAGAAAAGCAATAAGAAGTGACAGGAAAGTTGGGAGAAATCGGAAGAGAGGAGAGCAGGCACAGAAAAAGAATGATAAAGGCTAAGGAAGAAGTAGGCAGCACTATATCAAGTGAGTGGATGATGGTCGCCACCACCATGTGTGTGTGTGTGTGTGTGTGTGTGTATATATATATATATATATATATATATATATATATATATATATATATATATATATATATATATATATATATATATATATATATATATTTTTTATGCGAGGAAGAAGGAACCAAAGGCCATGAGCCCGCAGTAACAGTTCCCCCCAAGAGAAAAACAAAATACATTAGAGAGCCAAATTCAAGATCCGATCATTTTGAGATGCCTGGACACACTACGTTTGAAAGACTGGAGATCATAGGCAGCAGGAAATACAGACAGAGGGAGACAGTTCCAGAGCTGACCTGTTGCATAAATGAAAGACTGGGAGTAACGGTTAACTCTTGCATTAGAGAGCTAGACAGAAAAGGGATGAGAGTTTGCTGCCAGACGGGTGCTACGCGCCCGTCGTAGAGGTGGAGGAATGCAAGCAGACAGTTCAGAGGAGCAGTGACCATTAAATAGCGATAGAAAAGAGATAAAGATGCAACAGTGCGGCGAAGAGACAGAGGTTGAAGGGAGTCAGTAAGAGGAGGAGAGTTAATGAGACGAAAAGCCTTTGACTCCACCCTATTGAGAAGAGCTGTATGTGGGGAGCCTCCCCACACATGAGAGTTGTACTCCACACAGGGGCAGATAAAACCCCTGTATAGAGTCAACAATTGTGCAGGGGTAAAGAAAGAAGCAGTCGGCTTAGCACCCAATCTCTTGGAAGCAGATTTTACAAGAGAAGTAATATGATTTTTCCAAGATAAGTCCCGAGTAAATGAAACCCCAAGCATGTTCAAGGATGATGCAGGATTAAGCTGAATATTATTAAACATTAGTGGATATACCTGTGGAAGATTTTGTCGGGTTGATAGGTGTAAGAACTGAGTCTTAGATGCATTAAAGACAACCATATTATTTTTACCCCAGACAGAGATATGAGCCAAGTCAGACATTAGGTGTGCCATAGCCTCATCCCTTGTTTCTTGAAGTAACTGTTGAGATGAGCGTTGCGGGAACCGAATGGAAAGGTGAAGGGTGGAGTCATCAGCGTATGAGTGGATAGGGTTAGATGTACAGCTTAGAAGATCATTGATGAATAAAAGGAAGAGAGTTGGTGAGAGGACAGAGCCCTGAGGAACACCACTGTTGATAGATCTAGGAGAAGAACGATGGCCGTCTACAACAGCGGCTATAGAACGACCAGAAAGGAAGCTAGCGATGAAGGCACAGATAGAAGGATAGAAACCGTAGGAGGGCAGTTCGGAAATTAAAGATTTATGCCAGACTCGATCGAAAGCCTTTGAGATGTCAAGTGCAATGGCAAAGCTTTCGCCAAAGTCCCGAAAGGAGGATGACCAGGAGTCTGAAAGGTAGGTGAGAAGATCGCCAGTGGAGCGTCCCTGACGTAACCCATACTGACGATCGGAAAGAAGGTTGTGATAGGAAAGATGTCTTAAAATTTTTCTATTAAGAATTGACTCGAAAACTTTTGAAATACAGGACGTTAAAGCAATTGGACGATAGTTGGAGGGTTGGGAGTGGTCACCCTTCTTTGGGACTGGCTGAATGAGAGCAAACTTCCAGCAAGAAGGAAAGGTACAAGTTGACAGACAAAGGCGAAATAGTTTGCCTAGGCAGGGTGTAAGCACAGAAGCACAGTTCTTGAGAACAACAGGAGGGACCCCATCAGGCCCATATGCCTTGTTAGTACTGAGGCCAGTGATGGCAGAAAATACATCAACTGAAGAAATTTTAATGTCAGCCATGAGGAATTCAGAGGGGGGAAGTGATGGAGGAACAGCACCGGAATCGTCTAAGGTGGAATTGGAGGAGAAAGTCTGTGCGAAGAGATCTGCTTTATCAGTAGAAGAAATAGCTACAGAACCATCAGAGTAGAAAAGAGGAGGGAAGGATGATGAGATAAAGTTGTTAGAAAGATTTTTGGCAAGGTGCCAGAAGGAGCGGGAAGAATTCGAGTTGGAGAGTTGAGAGCATTTAGTATGGATGAAATTATTTTTAGTAGAGCGAAGAACAGACTTAGCACGATTCCGGGCAGAAACGTAAAGATTATGTGATTCAGGGGTGGGTTGGCTCCGGTACCTTTTGTAGGCCTTCTCCTTGTTGCGGACAGCTTTAGAACAAGCGTGATTAAACCAAGGCTTTCTTGCGTTAGTCAAAGGATATGAGGAAGGAATGATGCTTCCATGCCCAAGAGAATAACCTCCGTAATGCGCAAGGCACACTCAGATGGCTCACGGCCATGGAAGCAGTAATCATTCCAGGGAAAATCAAAGAAGTACTGCCTGAGGGCCTCCCAGTCCGTGGCTCCAAAATGCCACAGACGACGTTTCCCTGGAGGGTCCACAGGCCGTACCGGAGTGATAGGACAGGTTAAGGTAATAAGGTTGTGATCGGAGGAGCCCAACGGAGAGAAAAGATTAACAGAGTAAGCAGAAGGATTAGTTGTAAGGAAGAGGTCAAGTATGTTGGAGCTTTCTCCAAGGCGGTCAGGGATACGGGTAGGGTGCTGTACAAGCTGCTCTAGGTCATTAAGGATAAAAAAGATGTAGGCTTGTTCACCAGGTGGATCCGTGAAAGGAGAGGAGAGCCAAAGGTTGTGGTGAACATTGAAATCTCCAAGAATGGAGATTTCAGAGAAAGGAGAAATGGACAGAATGTGTTCCATCGTAGAAGTAAGATAGTCGAAGAATTTTTGATAGTCAGTAGAATTAGGGGATAAGTAAACAGCACAGATATATTTAGTCAGAGAATGACAGGAAAGCCGAAGCCATTGTGTGGAGAATTCAGAAGAATCAAGTTCAGGAACACGAGAGGAAGATAAGTCGTTGCGTATGTATACACAACAGCCACCTTTGGCTTTGAAATGAGTATAGAGAAAGTAGGAGGATACAGAAAAGGGTTTGCTGTCAGTTGCCTCATACAGCTGAGTCTCCGTTAGAAAAAGAAGGTGAGGTTTAGAGGAGGAGAGGTGGTGCTCAACAGAGCGAAAGTTAGATGAAAGGCCGCGAATGTTGCAGAAATGAAAAAGAAGAGAGTCAGACAGTGGTTCCAGGCACCTCAAGTCGTCACCGGGAGAGGGGCAGATATATATATATATATATATATATATGTATATATAGTTACGCTGTCCGCCTGTCCGTTCCCACGGGTGCAGCCGTTACAGCTGGGCTAGGGGATTATACAGTATCCGTGTCATTTGCGGAGTTTAAATTAGCGAGTGTTACAAGTTCTTTTGTTTCTTTCGTTCCTGCCACTGAGGGCAATTTTATTTAATACCATGCTGAGAATGCATTTGATTATTTTGATTGTCTTATGTGAGCTACCAGTATATTTAATGATGTTTTGCTTGCATTAGAAGTACCAATTCATTGTAGAGAGAGAGGGGCACGAATTTAAGTTCCTTATTAATTAATCTGATTCATGCGTTCACGCTTGGCTGCACACGAGCCTAGCATTCGTCCAGTGTCTTCCCAACTAGCTTCTGTATGGTGTGTGTGTACACTCTCTCTCTCCCCAGTCATATTTTTGTATAGAGAGAACACGTCGGTGTCTCTAAGCCGAGCTGGCGTTTTCATTTAAGTTCATTTTATTCTTTTGTTTGCTGACTGAGGGAAGTAGCTATTTTATTTGATTTTGTGACCATGTTGTCTTTGGAGGGCCAGGCTGGCTCACCGTGGTCCTCTCGCTGCCTTTATTAACGTTCCCCAACACACGTACATACACACACACCCCTAACCCCTACACAGTTCAATACCATCTCCTTGCGCCAGGCTAGTGAGAACTATTGTGAGCTATCAACTGTGTTCCCCCTTGGACACGGGTTAAGTAGAAATTCGTCACCACCGGAAATAAGTGGGAGGTGTTTCTGCAGACTGTCTCGGGCGGTATTATTTCCGGTAGTGACGATAGTAGGCTAGATCCATAGGTAGGCTGTTCCGTTTGTTACTATCAAAGTACAGAGTGTTGCGTACTTAAGTGATAATTCTTCCGTTGTGCAGTTTTTCTCTAGTTTACGGAGTGTGAGTGCTGGGGTCTGCGTTATTTTCACAACGCAGTGGAGGCCGATCATCTAAAACTACCTTGTTGTCTTTTTGGTAATAGCCCTGGGCTGGCGCTACCGTAACAGTGGCGACCTCACCAGGATATCCTAACAGTGCCTTCTTGCTAGGATATCGTTACCTTGGCGTTCTCTGTGCTTTGAGGTGAAGTTGATGAGTGTGAAGTTTCTCAGTCAGCATTAGTTTATTTCATTATTCAGTACTGCCATTGAATTGTCGCCATGGAGTCACGCGTGTCTACACCAGAAGGCGTACGTGCTGAGTCACCTGTGGATAAGGAAAATATGGAACAACGAGAGGCACATAGCAAAGGTACTCCCCGTGTGAGCCCTGTGTTTAACTATGGTGCTGAGCTGCCTCGTTTCGCTACCCCACCATTACCATCTATGATGCCGCCAAGCCAGTTTGCAGCAGTTCCCCCAGGTATGTCTAGTGCTTTCCCTGGAGTTGTTCATTCCACTCCCATATACCCTGGAGTCTTGTCACCGGAGGCTCAGTTGCAGTTGGAGTTGAAAAAGATGGAGATGGAGATGCAGCGTGCAAGAGAAGAGATGGAGGTGCAGCGTGAAAAAATGCGATTTGAGCTGGAGAAGACTCTCTTGGAGGTGACTGCTAATAGGTCTACTTCAGATACCATACCTCAGGCCGTGCAGAGGATAGGGAGAGTTGGCTCTCAAGGAGTCTGAAATTAGTGCCAGCATTTGATGAGTTGAAGGTGACAGAATGGTTTGTCAGGTTTGAAAAGAAGGCTAGGGAGTTTGAGTGGCCCAGGCAGTGCTGGGTGGGCTTGGTATCTAATGTGCTGAAGGGAAAAGCTTTGGAAGCGTATAATAGGATGAACCCTGAGGATGTAGATGATTATGATGAATTTAAAGCAGCCATTATGAAGGCATATGAACTTAGACCAGAGGCTTATCGGCTGTTGTTCCGTGGTGCTCGGAAAAGACCTGCTGACACCTATATGGCCTACGCCAGGTATCTGGAGGAGACGTTAGATGAGTGGTTGCTGAGTGAGAGCGCCACTTCGTATGAGGATGTGCGTGAACTGCTTTTGATGGAACATTTTACCAACATGGCTGACAAAGAAATTGGTGTTAAAATTAGGGAGAAGAGATTTAAGACCTTGAAGGAAGCAGCGACGTGGGCTGATGACCGGGTGTTGGCCTTGCGGAGTATGGGGGTCAAGTATGCTAATTTTCAGTATTCCAGGGAAAGGACTGTGAGTGGTCCGGCCTGGGATAAATCTCCCGTGAATCAGTCCAAGGGAAGTCCAGAGGAGAAAAGGAATTCAGGGAGAAAGAGCCCCGTATCCAGTTCGAAGCTTCTTTGTTACTTCTGCAAAGAGAGTGGGCACATCAAGCCTAACTGCATTAAGTGGAAAGCCTCCCAAAATGCCAAACCAGTGGCACTAGTTGTAGGTTCGAGTCAGGTGAACGAGAGGAGTTGGGAGAGTGGTAACGGTGAGGGAGAAGTCTGTGGAAAGCTGGAGTGCAGCCGGCTGTGCTCGCTGCCAGCTCAGGCTGAAAAAGTTACCCAACATGTTACGCCACCTCCGGATGAACTGCCTCAGAAATCGTCCCTAGACTGGTGTAAACCTTTTATGTGTCACGGCACAGTGAAAATTCATGGGATCAATTATCCAGTTACTGTGGTTCGTGGTACCGGTGCACAACAGTCTGTGTGCAGAAACGTGACTGGAGGGCCTGTAAACTCAGGGAAGTATGTGCTGTGTAGAGGCATGAACTCAGATGAATACTATGATTATGTTCATGTGGAACTCGATTGCCCCATTGTTCAGGCTGCAGCTCAAGTCGCTGTTGCTGATGTAATGCCAGTAGTGGGGGTTGATTTTCTGCTGGGGAACGACCTGGCTGGGGAAAAAGTATTTCCATCTCTTCCCCCACCAGTTGTTGTGGCAGAGAAGTGCTTTGACGCCCCAGAAATTGGTATTGAAGTTGATGCAGAAGTGGAAGCCATGTTCTCGGTCTGTGCAATTACAAGATCTATGGCACAGGTTGCAGCCTGGGAGGAAGAACTGGCGAAGTCACAGGTTCTTGGGGTCGACTGTGATGAGGCAGGGCCAGCAATGGAGGAACCTAGTGAGCAGGGTGTTGCTGTGGTGGGTGAGGAGAGTGGGAATGTGAGCATGGGCGCCGCCCCACTTCCCACTCAGGACACTAGAGGTGGTGCTGAGTGTGTCTGTGTGGAGACTGAACCCAGCCCACCGACTGAATTAGAAGAATTTCAGGACGCTGGGGTCGACTGCGGGGATGCAGGACCACCGTCAAACGCACCTGAGGAACAGAGTGTCACTGTTGAGGGTAGAGGTGATGATGATGTCAGTGTGGAGTCTGACATTCCTCCCCCTGTCGAGTGTACTAGAGGTGGCACTGAGATTGATCGCCCTTCGCAATCCAGTGTCTCGACCAGTCCCTTATCTCAGTCCTCAGTAGAGCTGGCGGGTGTTGGGCCAGCAGAATTGAGGGTGAAGCAACAGGGGGATGTAACATTAAAGCCCTTGTTTGCTCGAGTAGGGGAAGAAAGAAGTATGGAGTGTGGTAAGGAGGAGTTCCTGATTAAAGACAATGTTTTACATCGCCGATGGACGCCCACTGGCTCCACGGTGGATGGAGGAGTGGGTGAGTTAGTGCAGGTGGTGGTGCCTGTGCAGTATAGGGTGCCATTAATACAGTTAACACATGGACCTTTAGCAGGTCACCTGGGAAATAGAAAGACAGTGCAGCGCTTAAGATATAACTTTTGGTGGCCAAGTATGCCGGGACCAGTTGCTGCGTACATCAAGAGCTGTCACACGTGTCAGATAGTGGACAGCCGAGTGTGAGCAAGCTTTTACTACTGTTAAGTCTCTGCTGTGCCACCACCCTATATTGCGTGCACCAGATTTTGACAAATCTTTTGTGCTGGCAGTTGATGCTAGCCGAGTAGGGGTACGAGCAGTGTTGATGCAGCCGGATGAGGGCCAGGTTGAACATCCCATATCATACTTCTCAAAGAAGTTTAATAGAGCCCAGAAGAACTATTCCGTCATAGAGCAGGAGTTATTAGCGATTATCCTGGCCCTGCAACACTTTGCTGTCTACCTGCCCCCTTTTGGCCCTGTGATCAAGATTTATTCAGACCATCATCCCCTGCAGTTTTTGAACAAGTTTAAATTTAAGAACCAGCGTTTGACCCGCTGGAGTTTGCTTTTGCAAGAGTACAATTTAGAAGTTAGGCATATTAAAGGGAATGATAACGTAATTGCTGATTGTTTATCCAGGGAGGGGTCAGGGTTTTGATTCGAAAATTTTGATCCAGGGCTCAAAATTTTCCCTTGGGGAAGGGCGTGTTACGCTGTCCGCCTGTCCGTTCCCACGGGTGCAGCCGTTACAGCTGGGCTAGGGGATTATACAGTATCCGTGTCATTTGCGGAGTTTAAATTAGCGAGTGTTACAAGTTCTTTTGTTTCTTTCGTTCCTGCCACTGAGGGCAATTTTATTTAATACCATGCTGAGAATGCATTTGATTATTTTGATTGTCTTATGTGAGCTACCAGTATATTTAATGATGTTTTGCTTGCATTAGAAGTACCAATTCATTGTAGAGAGAGAGGGGCACGAATTTAAGTTCCTTATTAATTAATCTGATTCATGCGTTCACGCTTGGCTGCACACGAGCCTAGCATTCGTCCAGTGTCTTCCCAACTAGCTTCTGTATGGTGTGTGTGTACACTCTCTCTCTCCCCAGTCATATTTTTGTATAGAGAGAACACGTCGGTGTCTCTAAGCCGAGCTGGCGTTTTTATTTAAGTTCATTTTATTCTTTTGTTTGCTGACTGAGGGAAGTAGCTATTTTATTTGATTTTGTGACCGTGTTGTCTTTGGAGGGCCAGGCTGGCTCACCGTGGTCCTCTCGCTGCCTTTATTAACGTTCCCCAACACACGTACATACACACACACCCCTAACCCCTACACAGTTCAATACCATCTCCTTGCGCCAGGCTAGTGAGAACTATTGTGAGCTATCAACTGTGTTCCCCCTTGGACACGGGTTAAGTAGAAATTCGTCACCACCGGAAATAAGTGGGAGGTGTTTCTGTAGACTGTCTCGGGCGGTATTATTTCCGGTAGTGACGATAGTAGGCTAGATCCATAGGTAGGCTGTTCCGTTTGTTACTATCAAAGTACAGAGTGTTGCGTACTTAAGTGATAATTCTTCCGTTGTGCAGTTTTTCTCTAGTTTACGGAGTGTGAGTGCCGGGGTCTGCGTTATTTTCACAACGCAGTGGAGGCCGATCATCTAAAACTACCTTGTTGTCTTTTTGGTAATAGCCCTGTGCTGGCGCTACCGTAACAATATATATATATATATATATATATATATATATATATACACACACACACACACAATCTCAGTAATAACTCCACAGAATGTGGAGTTACTGCTACTACTACTACTACTACTACTAATAATAATAATAATAATAATAATATCAACAACAAGCATACTTTCATTGATATACTTATTGCATCATGATGCATATATTGCCAAAAAGCGTATAATTACACATTACCTATATACAAGTATCTATGGAAATCCATCTATAGAATAGGAACACGGCTATATTCATCGTTCCGCCATACATATTTCCTTAGATTTTATTCTTGAGTCAGTCTTTAGGGCAAACATTCTATAGATCTGGATTCCTACTCTGCACTCGACGACTGCCACAGATGACTCTGGAGCTAAATATTTACCCGTATGTTGTTGATGCCAATTGAAGACCTAACTGCAACTTTGGTGGGTGGATTGAGACAGGGGGTGGAGTTCAGTATGTCCAGCTTAGTCCAATAAGCAAAAAGACCCGCTTCAACAATCCGTATGATCCTGAAAAACGTTTACAGGTACAAGTTCTTTTTTTTTTTTAGAGTATTATTTGATGGTCTGATTTGGCTTAAATTATTCTTGCTTCCTCAAGGTAATTTTCTCCAACTGTAAGGACACCTTGTTGTGAGAGTGTTAAAGAAGAATGTACCACACTCTTTAACTTAAAGTTTCTCCCAAAAAATGAGTAAAATGATCTGGTTGTAGTTAGAGAACAAGGACAAAGACACCATCGTAATGAAGGAATGTAGCTGGTGAGGCAACGGATGAAGAAAGGAATAGAGCGCGGATTTCACTTTCCAAATCTATTTTTCATTACCCATGTGTCTTGTGCTGGAGGGGGACGCCTTCATATAGTGGCACCAACAATTATTCATCAGCTCACTCCCTAGCCACCCAAAAGAAGTATGGCTTTAGGAAAGGACATCATCCTGCAGTCCACTGGATTCATGTCCATATGATCCTGTGGCTATAGCAATAATCAGGGTTCCTGGGAACTTTGTGACTCTGTGATTCTGTAGCCACAGTTGGAGCGACTAACCACGTACGAGATTTAGATCTTCATGAGATGAAGTTTTCCAGTCATTAAATAATGTTTATAGATATTAAGGTGCAGCTTGATGATTGCTTGAATTTATCGTGGGCAATGCTAGCGATGTAAAAGCATGAGCATGAAAAACATAAACTTAAAGTAATGAAAACTCACTGCTGGTTGAGATGTAAATTTAAGTTCTTCCCTATCCTTTCCCTAGTGGCTGAGACAAATTTTGTTAATCAATAGTTGCCATATTGCTTTGCATATGTAGATGATACGGCCAGTTGGGGTGAAGGGACGTATATTATAAGATGAGCAAGTATAGGAAACACCATAGTGATATATGTTAAAATCTAAAACAGCAGGATCCATTTTTTTAATCTCTTGCAATATTCCACAGTAACTGACTTTTATTGCAGTTTTTTTTTTAATTATTCCACTCCAATATTAACTCTAGCTCTATAACTTTATGAATGACGACAAAGATATAATGAAGCAATCTTCAGGATGACATAGGCTTAATAAGGTTTGTAATTATGGAAGCACAATTCTCACCTGCGACTGAGGGAAGGGATCAGAGGGCTGCCTTTGGGTCCTGCTATGGCCATCATCAAAGGCAGGAACTCTTCTTTGGCCAAGTAGAAGTAGCACTTGCCTTGTGTATTGAAAGATGAAGTACGTTTTAGTCTAGGAAATATATCAATTAATACTGCAAAAATTTGTTCATGCATCTACTTGTGGGTAGAAAATTTTATCCTGTCACTAAGGTTTTTCTGTTGGATAGGTAACATTCTTCACATACCTTAGCCACAGATTGACTTTCAGTGATTGCCTAACACTCACAGGCTCCTATAACCCACTCTATGGGGAGGGGGGAGGGAAGGGCATGTAGAATAGCTGGGTTAATAGACTTGCCCCAACAATGTGAAGGTTAATTATTACAACATTACTTTTCAGAGAGAGAATAATCAAACGAATTTACGAACGTCTCCCTGTTGTAATTTAGGTTTGTGTTTGCTGGAATGGCAAGGAAGGAAGTGTGCAGAATGTTACCAAGGCCTGTGTTCTCTTGCGTTAAGGAAGCTCCCTAACACATTTTCCCTAGCGAATTTATTTTGCTTATTACTCCTTACTGTCCCACTCTGCGTTACATAAATCTTTCATTATCGCCACAGTCTTCAAAAATAACGTACCAAAGGATATTAACCAGCCATATCAAAAAGTAAATCGCTTAGGCTGAGGTCTTAAGATATATCTTAACCAAATCATGTCAAGTCTTGAATTTATCCTACAAAATACCATATCTTAGTTCCGAGAAATGAAAAATGCCGTGGGTTGTAACTGTTTCTGCAGGAAGGATATGAAAGGGAAACTTCAGAGTCTTCCCGTGTGTCTAGTCCTTAGTGGGAAAAGAAACTAACGTTAAGTCAGGGAACTGATCGTAAATATGTCCAGTATCGCACCCCAGGCTCCTAGGACACTCTGGATGAAATCGTTAGCAGTTATATGGAACAAACTACTATACTCATTTTACACTGACACAGACTTTTGTCCTTTTACAGCTTATCTCGCACAGCTTATTTGCAAAATGGGGTAAATATGGATCTCCAGCGTTCTTTCTGTTGCACTTCTTCATGTCTTGCATCATAGCGTTAGTCTATTGTTAGAAATAGGTAATAAAGATGGAGGGATGATAATTTTTGGCCTAGGTAGAGTAAGAATGGTACAGTTACAGTATTTCTACCATAAAAGGGTTAAAAACCTCTACATTATATATCAAAAAGAGGAGCGTAGTAGCTTAAGTTAATCAAAAAGTAAACAGAAAAACAGTATTCGATAAGAGATAACTACTGCAGAATAACCCAGGGACGTAGCAGTAAGGTGAGTTTGCAAAAAGTGACAGAAAGGAAAGGGAGAAATAGGAAGAGATGACAGCAGACAGAGAGGCAGAATGATAGCTGTGAAATAGGCAGCACTACATCAAGTAATCACCATCACCTACAACCAGAAAATACATGCAAAATTTCTGGTCCGTTATTGGCATGGTTTGTTCATCATCATCATCATCATCATCAGCAGCAGCAGCAGCAGCAGCAGCCAGTCAGTCAATCATCATTCAATAATCAAATATCAATTTATCATCAATCAGTCTTCAATCAAATCACCAATCAGTCAATCATCATCATTATCATTATCTAGAACATTTTTCCTATTTAAACAGGCGATGAAGAACGTTTGGAAAAGGTAAAGACAGTCTAACATTAACTACCCTCATGAGGATGTAATACAAATACCATTAACCTTTATATGTTCACGTTTTTAGCAAGACACTGCAGCTGACACTAGACGATTACATAAGCTATATACGCCTGAAAATGAATTACATGAACCTGACAAAAATAATCCTGCTGTCATTAAACTCTCTCTAAAGTAGGAGAACGTTATTCATTCATTCATTGCCAGACGCCATGTATCCCAGACAGGGTGGCCAAGGGCTTAGAGTTGATTGTTTTACAGGGAGGGGAACTAATCCTCCACCAACCCCACTTGACGTAGGGATGCCAACAGCGTCTGGTGTTCTCAGGCGGTCACCCATCCAAGTACTAACCAGACCCAACGTTGCTTAACTTCGCTGATCGAACAGGAAGCGGTGTACTCAACGTGATATGGCCGTTATTAATTCCAGTAAATAGCAGTCGGTTTTAATTAAATGAATTATAGGAGCCGAGAGTAATCTACCTTTAAGAGAAAAGTCCTGAGCCATGAGCACGCGCAACCACCAGCTGTTGCTGAGCAAGACGTGGTCACCTCGCCTGACGTGGGAGTTCAGTTTTGTCATTTGGTCCCGGGCCAGGATAAGCTCCAGGCGTCCCTCGTGTTGCAAGTCTGCTACGTCTCTCATTGGTCCGTTCTCTGCTGTCTAGGCGAGGACATTTTATGATTTGTATGACTGGTGAATTGCTATGACGCCCTCTTTTTTATTTATTATTGCTGCCATCAAACGATTCTGTTCAGGTCAGAAAAGGCCCCTGACTGCAAGATTGTTAAGGAAGGCTGTGTCAAATCACCAAGGCTTTTATTCCCTCATAACTCCAATAGTAGTACGTCACAAGTACGAAGGTAACAATTACCTCCTACATCGAAGTCTTAAAATTCTCGGATCTAAAAAAATATTTGCACATATTCCAGTAGCATAAAATAACTTACAACAAAAGCCTCAAGGATGGACGAGCCCACTGAAAGGAGAGCGGTGACTGGAATGGCAACAATATCTTCCAGTGACTGTATGGGCATGGGGATGTATCTGATGGCCAGGAGGGACATGAGGTTGCCGGCGTAACTTAGGAATAACACCGACATGGCCAGCATCCACACCCCTAAAACCACACGTTCCCACCACCACCAACCCGTAGACTTGACCACACCTGGGTTAAGTTGCGTTAGGTTAGGATGAACACTAATATGGCCAACACTGCACACTCACATCACCACAATCCTGCAGACTCAGCTACATCTGGCTAAGGTTCAATAAATCAGTACAAATAGTGCCAACAGCTGTACCTTCTCCATCTCCTGCTTCTCACCACCATCAATTTCGAATGAAGATCGCATCTGAAAATAAATATTATACATCTTGTAGTCCTATTCATATGGTGAAACATTTTATGCCTATACAAGCTGACTTTTTCAGTTAACAGAAGCGATCTACATTATTCCTTACAGACTAACACACTTTTCGTTTGGAGAGGGGGGAATGTGGACAGGTGTTTTGCATCAGTGTTAGCTCTACACGTGGCCCCACTGGGCGTGGGCGAGCGTGGGAGGAGGCAGGCGAGAAATTCTTTATGTTACAACTTCTTCCTGCAACCGCCCACAACTGGTAAAGACGAGTAATACCTGGCCGTGAGAAGGTATTGCTTTCGTACTGTTCAGACAACTATGTGTCTGGTGGACGGATATAGAAAGTCTGTAATTGTGGAGTTGCATAAACTTTAACTCATAATTTTGTTAACGTCTTCCTGTTACCAGACGATTTTATTCATATTTTATGAACCCCTTGGTAGTGAAGGGTTAGTAAAGACTCTGACTCACCCAGCCCGAGGATGAATAAGAGTCATTACGAATGGCGTGGACAGGAAAGTGAATGTGGAGCACGAAAGGTAGGGTAAGGCTGGGAGTATGTGGTCGGCTGGTAGAGAGGAGAGGAGATGCAGGGGAGCTGAAGTCTGCACTACCAGTGGTGAGGGTCCCGATTTATTGCCCTTCTTTGGTACAATCAGAATAGCCTTGTGACGGCCATGTAAGTGGCAGCTACACCTTCTGAAAGGAAAGGACACCCAAAAACATTGTCAAATGTTTTCATACAGTCAGTCCACGTGCATCCAGTGTAGATGGAGCATGCTTATTGTGGCTGCCTTCTTTGTTCTGATTAGTGGTGAACACACAGATTGTTTGCATATTGCAGGGGGACACCTAACCATAAGTGGGTCATGAGGACAATATAGCTGCGTCTGTTTGCATGCATAGAGCTGGACCATGGAAAGTGTGTGGTGGCAGACCCCTCTTGTATGTTGGATGATGGGCATTGCAACTGACTGTGTGCATGCGGATCACGTCTGTCCTATTATATCACACAAGGAAGATGGCGTACACCTGAGCAGGTTCCATGGCTGCTGAAAGCTGAGATCATACCACATCAGAGGGCTTTGAGGCAATTTCATTGAACCATTTAATACCACAACATTATGAATTCTCACCTTGATACAACAGGACACGCAGACAGCTGGAAGCATTTGTAAGCCACCTGGATCGCTTCACACCTTCAGGTAGAGTAAGAAAAGTCATCAGCATTAGAGACCCGAGCACTCCGACCAGCCCCATCAGGATACCACCCCACACCAGCAGTCTGAAGGGCAGCAGGAAGCCCCAGGGATCCACCTCGGACGATCCAATACTGGCGATGATGCTGGTGTACCATATTGTCACTGGGGCGGTAAAGTCGACCACCTCTGTGCGGGGTGCTGTGACCTGGAGCGGTGTCTGCTCAAAGTCTGCTTCCTGAAAAACAGTGATGGTAAAAGAAAGCTTAGATTTATGCTGAACTCCAATGCACCGACTCTCATACGTGTACAGGTGGCGATCACAGAGTCAAAACTGTGACTCTCATACATGTGCTGATGAAGATTTTGTGCCTGAGTTTAAAGCCATCTGAGTCTAGTTTGGTTTTCAAAGAATGTAAGACATTCTAGTTTATCTCGTGACGCACCTCTACAGTGATGCCAGTTTGGTAGTTTTTTTGCTAGGTTTGGTGATTTCAAAAAGTCACCCAACTACATTTTCTGCCGTTCAGCTACTTGGCGACATTTTAGCTGCTGTACTTTTTCCATAGTTTGGTGACATTTTTGGCGATTTTTTTGACCAAACTAATATAAGATATAATCTAAAAACATCGGATAAGGAAGGAAAGTTATTATAAATAAAATGGGCACCTGTCATCCATACTGATCGTTTGTGTCCTGGACGGAGTCGTGTTGTACAACTCACCGTGACCGTCCTGCGCTGTTCATGTTAGAATACTCAGTTTAGTTACCCTTTGTCTTACACTCACTCACAGACTGCAGCTAGCCTTTCGTGAATAACGTTATTCTGACAGTCGAGTGCCCTTCATGTGTCCTATTAAGAAACAATGAGCAAGAAGTACAGCCTGCGTTTTCGAGCAGAGAGCCTCGATGACTTTAGATATAATAAGTGGCTTAGCAGACTGGATGGAGACGAAACTAAGATCTTTTGCAAATATTGCAAGTGTCCCTTGAACGCAAAACTAAGTGAATCTGAAAAGCACTGCAACACTACCAGTTACAGGAAAGCAGGAGAACCATTTAGTTTTGAAAGGCAAAGGTTTATTCCATTTGAAAAAAAAAAAGTAATAACATCAGAAAATCGAAGGGCCAAGTATCCTTATTCAGACCAGAACATTGTGCATTACGAGGAGCAGACCACTTGCCAGAGGTGTGCAAAGTGCTCTTAAGTAATAGCAAAAGATGAGATCTGAAACTTAAAAGATCTAAGTGTAGTGCACTAGTCTGATTACCCTTCACTTCAACAAACTGAGAGCTGATATACGTGAAAGAATATTTAACCTACTGAGTAATGAAAGTGATGACATCTCTATACGGTAACAAAGTTATTTGGTGTCCTAATTAGATATTATTCTGATTAAAGGAATACAAAATGTAGTGGCATTTTTGTATGTGGCCGAAATCAGTGGGTACAATGCTGATGCTGTAAGTAATGCCATAAAGCTGTCTCTAAGAAATATCGGACTAGATTTGCAGAAAGTGTTAGAAACTAAGACAGACAATGCATCAGTGATGATCTGTGTTCATAATGGCGTTTAAGTGAAATTAAAGGCGGAAGGCCCACGACTGCTGCTGATCAGATGTGTCAGTCATCATTGCAACTTGCAATCTCTTTTGCTGTGAGGTATCGGCTTCTATGGCACTTCGATTTTTTAATCAGAGACTTTCATCTGGTTCTCACACTTGTCTCTGAGCCACATAAAGTACAAGGAGCTTAATGGTTTGATTTATGAAGGTCAGTCCCCTTTGAAACTAGTGCAGTTAATTCAAACATGATGGTTCATGACTGAATCTACCGTAGTCAGAATTCTGAGCCAGTGGATTGAGCCGTAAACCCATATTGAACTTGCATGGAAAGAATGGCGCTGTTATACTGCTGAACCGCTTTAAGCAATGCTTTGTAATATGAAAAATTAGATGTTTGTGGTGTTTTTGAAGTATATTCATGAAGATCAGTGTGTCAAAAAAAAAAAAAAAAAAAGTTTGATGCAAGGGTGACTGATTCAACAAAGTTACTAAATGATTTGCATCGCCGCTTGACTCCCTGTACTCTAAGACTATCATCCCAGAAAAAAAAAAAGTGACTCAGTAGAAATCTTCGTGGATCCACACCCTTATTAGGGTTATAACTTTGAGAGAAATGAGGGACTGCATGTTTCCTGAGAAGGCAGACAATCGTAAAAGGTGTACCCACTCTGTTACTGAACTTAAAGCAACTGCATAATCTCTTGTCTGATAACTCTCGTGTCTAGAGGTCAATATCATCAATAAGTGCAAATGAATGTCTGCAACCAATAAAACCAGGGATTCTGGACTTGGCTGTTTGTTGGAGACGAACGTTCTTCACCCACATAGACATTCAGTGGAGAAAATTACACTACATAGTGTTGAAACAAGCTTCAGACACAATTCAACTTCAGGCAGAAACAGCAGATTACAAAGGTGTCACTGGGGAAATTCCATACAGTGATCTTTCTGACCCAGGTCTATCAGTACTTACATTACCACATGCTAATACTGATGCTGAGTGTGTATTTAGCCAAATAACATTGTAACGTCAAAACTCAAGAAGAGAATGAGTATGAAGTGTATGAAATGACTCTTAGCCATAAAGTATGGACTGAGAGGGCAAGGAAAGTGTTCCCAAAACAACCAGTCGTCTGAGGAGGTTATTAAGTATATTGGCACAGTGAAGGATTACAAGAAAATGTCGGGTAATAGCTCACAAGATCCTTCATCGTGTTCACTGACCATTGAGGAAGATGAACCAGACTGGGACTTGACTGATATATTTTAACCACTTTCAAATTAAGTGCTGATGCTCAATGAAGTATTATTAATTGAATTTATGTTACACCAAATTTCCTTACATAATTATTCTCATAATTATGCACTGAGTCTGTGTGGGTCACTTATAGTGTTTGCAGTGTTAACTTTACTGTAATCTTTATATTTAATAATTGAACGACTTTAAGAGACCGATCTATCGACTTTTAATTTGCATGAGTTGACAACTTTGGCCACCAGTACCTGTCAGCCAGCCTGGGGTTATGGTAGGGGGAAGTTGTGAGGGTTTGTATGAACATTACTTTTGCTACATTGCTATATTGTGAACATGGTAGATGAGGGCTTCCACCATTCACGCTCTGGATGTAGTACTACTTGAAGTATTTCGGCATTAAGTTACAAGCCAGATGGTTTCCAGTAACCTAGGAAATAATTTACTACATTGGATGGTAACCATTTAACCAAATGATGCCTGGTGATCTACTGGGAGGGCACTCCAACCAGCTGGTGCCCGTCAAGATATTAAGCCAAGGGATGGTTGACATTTATTACTCGCATAATGTCACTGAGGCCCGAGAGTAATGGGGTAGAAAAGGACTAGATGATATAGATAACTATATTGTATAATCGGTATATCTGGAGACAATGAAGTGCGAGATATGTGGAGACCGACGTACCTCTCGCTGCAGCATGCCAATGATGCCTGTCCAGGAGCCATTCGCCTGTCTGGTGCCAAAAGTCCGATCATCTGGTGTCGTATACCGGTACCTTAAAAAGAAAAACAAAATCTTAGTTGCCTCATCCACTGCGGTTAGGACATCTATGTGACGAAAGGTTGCAATTCTGCTTCATTAATTTCGTACCAGAGATGCGTAAAAGGATAAGAAACTCCATTTGTACACTCAGCACAAAAATTATCACCAGTATGGCCTGTGACAGTGAACCTGAGTGATGGGTCAACACACCGCCCACCTCTGTTGTATAAGCAAAATACACTTTCCATCTTCCACCAACATCCATAGTTCTTCAGTTTAGTGTAAAGGTAAAACAAAATGCAGTTTACATAAATACCAGATGGGCCTAGGGTTTATAAATTCATACCTGATAACTAATTCTTTAGCATATGATGGAATTTTCAAAATTATTAGTTCATTAACCCTAGCAATACGTGGAAGCTCAATCACCGTAACAAAAATATCAGAGAGCAGCAAAAAATATATATACTACACAAAAGTTCATAACAGTGAATGTGTTGAATTGTAAAACTGATCTCATAAAGTAAGCATGCATTTAAGTTCTTGTATAAAATCTGACTTACAAAGAAAATAATGGTGTTATATATCTTTATCCCAGGGCTAGCCTACATTCTTTTACCTAGAACGGTCAAAGAAAAATGCAAAGCTGATTCTACTTCTCTGTCAGTAACAAGAAATATAAAGTTTCTGTGTATGTAATTCTTTTAATACAGTGAGTTTTTTTTTTTTATTGTTATATACCCAAGAGATACTCTGCTTTATAAGAACCCACTATTATAGGCAACAGTAATGAAGGCTATGTCCCATATTCTCGTTCAGGAAGGAAGCTCCCTAGAACCTCATCTTCTGTGATTTATTTTTGGATGCGGCTGGCCAGTATTTTGTACCTTGTTTATGCAGAGTATGGCTATTGTAGACTGATTTAAGTAACAAAGAAGCCGATAATAACGAATAATAAGCAAAATGAAACTGCCATAGGCAGAGGACTTGCCGGATGGATATGTTTGATTAGTTTTCACCAGAGTGTGGGCAGTAGAGTAAGTATGTAATAAGGACTAGCACCAAGCCCAGGAGGACTATATGGTACTAAAACCACTGCATAAAAAATGACGGGTATGCTATGGTGGAATAAAGGCAGAGGGGAAGGAGGGGAAGACCTTAAATGTGAGGCAAAATACGGGTTTGAGATAGGAAGAGCATGAGGTGTGTGATGGGAAACAGGGGATTCACCAAGAAGATCAGCTAAGGTAAGGGGACTTTCAAGGGAGTAAAGGAACGGGAGAGTCCCTCTGCAGACGGCATGGAACCGAGGGCAGTCAAGCAATAGATGGTGGACCGTGAGTGGAACCTGGCAACATTGACAGATCGGAGGAGTGCCTCCTGACATTAGAATGCCATGTGTGATTCACATGTGACCAAGGCACAGACAGGCTAGGGCTGATTCCCAACACCTGATGCGATGGGAGGACAACTGCCAGGAAGTGAGAGTGTGTTTGATGGAGAGGAGTTTGTTATCAGTTGTAGACATCCATTCTGCTTGCCACCGCTGGCCAAGAAGACTGGTAACAATCGGGAAATAATCTGTTCCTGGATAGGACGAGGTGTGACAGAGCGAGAGATGACAGCTGTACGTCCCAGGCAGTCAACTCTCTCATTACCCGTTATCCCAACATGGCTTGGGACCCAGCAGAAGGAGGCAGACTTCAATCTGGTGGTAATACAGAACAACCATTCCTGTATCTCCAACACTAGTGGGTTACTGGCCGGGATAGACTGAATACCATGAAGTGCACTAAGTGAATCTGTGAAAATAACAAAAGTGTGTAATGTTGATCGGTATATAATACGAAGGGCCAGTAAAATGGCCCGCAGTTCAGCAGTGAAAATACTGCCAACTGGTGGAAGGCGGATCTGATAGGTATGGTCTGGGAAAAGAACAGCAAAACCTGAGCCCACAGAAGACTTAGAGCCGTCTGTGTACACTGGGGTCGCTGAGGAGTGACAATTGTTACGGAACAGAGAAAACTGTCCCGCAAAGTTCCAGGTTCAAAACAAAAGAGTTAGGTAAAATTACAAGTTAAAGTTTAATGCTCAAACTAACAACAAAACATTCAGGACTCATAAGGATAATGTAATGGCAAAAAACAGGTTAAATATATGGTTAACTGCAATAGCCTCTATTAACACGAAATCAGCAAGTGCAAATTTATCTAAGTCAGCCCTGATAAAATGAGAAAACCGGATAATGCTAAGTTAATGCAAGATATATTATTACAGATACAAACTATTATTACTACTGGCTTACAGCAAAACTCCACATCAATCACAAAAACCTCACCAGGCCCACGAATTAACATCTTATGCTATAGAGTAAAAGAAAAAATGTAATAACACTTATACTCAAATTACACAGCAGCTAGATGGTTGGAGACTTCCTGAGCACTCACAAAAATGATAACAACTGTACAGGGGAGGACAGAGATGTGAACAAAATGAGGAGTAGATCTAAGTGTCAATTAATGCAGAGACTGAGCTCATTATATAGGGGCCGGCAGAGCTTGATACAACTTGTAAGAAGGACGCGCAAATGAAGCCATAGGGGACAAAGAGTTGACAATCCTGCTCTGAACAACAGAAAGAACGACTTACTCTACTATAAGGGTAGAAGGGGGGAGTGAGGTAGAACACGCTCGTGATCAAACATGCAGCATACTGTATGTTAGAATTACACAAAGGATGATGAAATCATAGGCTATGTAACACAATGCATATGATCTATAAAAAGATGATAGAGCTCCTGTGGGGTGGAAGAGGACTTTGGGCGAGAGAGCAGGGCATCACAAACAATAGGGCGAGGAAGAAGCCAAGGCAGGAACATAGAATCTCACAGAGGAAGAACTGAAATAGCAGGGAAAGAAAGAGATGCAAGTAAATTGGAGACCCTACAAGGAAAAGATGAAGCTAAGGAGGCCGGAAAAGGAGGGGAGAGGTGCATAACAGAGGAGGGGAAACCTGCAGATGGGTGTTCAAGAAGGCGAATGTGGTAACGGAGAGTTAGCTTGTCATGTCTAGAGGACAGAGCAGGCATACCCGACTCGACATACAGGCTCGCAACTGGGGTGGAGCGAAAAGCACCCAGCGCCATACGTAAACCATGATGGTGAACAGAATCTAGGCCCTGAAGGGAGGAAGATGAGGCAGATGCATAAACCTGACAGTCATAATCAATCTTCGACAAAACTGAGAGTTTGTAATAATAACAGAAGTCTGAGGGAAGCAGAGGGACCATGTCAGTCGAGAATCAAAGATAAGGCCAAGGAATGGGGCTGATAATCGATATGGCATGGGAGTACCATATAATGTAAGAGGAGGTTGAGGGACTGAATGACGGGTCATAAAAGTTATAGCACAGGATTTCATGGGGGAGAATTTAAAGACATGATCCGTGGCCCTCCCCGCAGCAGCATCTATAGCTGATTGAAGTAGGGCTCGTAAGGTTAAGACATCTGCTCCAGCTGCATATACAGCAAAATCATCTACGTTCAATGAAGCACGAACACCATGTGGGAGTGATGAAACAATATCATTTATTGCAAGGATAAAAAGAGTAGTACTAAGCACATATCCTGTGGGACACCCTCATGCTGTACATTAGACCGGGATAAGACATTCTGAAGGCGTACACGGAAGATTTGGTCACAAAACAAGTTCTGTAAGAAGACACCCATATTGCCATTAATTCCAGAGTGTTGTAGGACATGGAGAATGTTATACCTCCAGACTGTATCATAAGCCTTTTCGAGATCAAACCACACAGTTATGACCACTTTTGAGTTAGCAAAGGCTTGTCGGATGAAGGTTGCTAGCCTCATCAGGGGATCTAGGGTACTCTGCCCCTTGTGGTAACCATACTGTTAGGGCAAGATCGTACCACGTTATTCTAAATGCCACATTAAGCGAGAGTTTACCATTCGTTCCATCAATTTGCATAGACAGCTAACAAGAGCAATGGGGCGATAATCTCCAGGTGACGACCCAGATTTACACGGTTTTAGGAATGGTAGGAGGTGGGCCTGTCTCCATTCATTAGAGAAGTTCCCAGTGGACCATATAGTATTATATATTCTAAGCAGAAAGTGAAGGGCTGTCTGGGACAGATGTTTTATCATGTTGTAGTGTACACCATCAGGTCCCTCACAGGTAGAACCGCAAGCAGTTAGAGCTGCTTTGAGTTCCGAACTGGAGAAAGGGGCATTGTACGCTGCATCTGACGACAGTGTGAACTGTATGCCTTTTGGTTGTTAAAATTATGGAGGGAGATGGGACCCACTGCTAATCTGGCTAAAATGGTGACCCAGAATATTGGCAACCTGAAAAGCATCGCCTATGGCTCCATCATTGGTGGTGAGGACTGGAGTCGGGGTAGGTGACCGTTTAACCGCTATTTTCCTGAGGGGGAACCATATCCGTGGAATGGGTGTGTCTGAGACGATAGTAGAGACATATGACATCCAGGTATCCTTCTTTGCTTGACGGATTGTGCGGCAAAGGAGAGCACTAGCTTGTTGAAAAAGTATAAAAGCTTGGACCTCTGACAAAGCTCCCATCTTCCAGCGGAAGCTCTCCCACCGGGCCCTCTTGATCCGGAGGGCTGAAATGCATTGGTCATTCCACCATGGCACACATTTCGATAACACAGGACGGGAGGTACGCAGAATAGAGGCTCGGGCAACCGTAAGGAGAAAGGCACAGAAACAGGAAAGCAGAGCAGTTGGATCATAGGAGAGTGGAAGAGGAGTGGGAGGAACAGCCTGGGACACAAAGGTCGCCCAATCTACCCTATTGAAGTGCCATCGAGGAGGGCCAGAGACCAGATTTTAAGACGTGGGAGTTAGGAGGATTGGGAAATGGTCTGTGTCACAATAATCATTCAGGACTGACCAAGTGAAGTCCAAGGAAATCATTGTGGTGCAGACGGACAGGTCAATGGCAGTGAAAGTTCGAGTACAGTTGTCAAAATGGGGTGGGGAACCAGAGTTAAAAATGTAAAAATCATGGGCAAGGAGGAAACCCTCCAAGAAGCACCCATGTGCAGTTAAAACAGAGTCACCCCAATGGGGGTTCCGACAGTTAAAATCACATAAAAGCAGGATAGGAGAGGGAAGGGCAGATAAAAGTCGATTGAGATAAGTAAAATTGATAGGCACTGAAGGGGAAAAACACAGTGAGACCACTGTAACCCACTGAGATAGAAACTCTCTGGCGAAGGTAAATTTGATAGTAGCCGTAATAGAAAGGGTTTGAAAAGGAACATCAACATGTATCAGGAGTAAACAGAAATTAATAAAAAAGAATCGGCTAGAGCCAGGATCGGTTGGAAGACTTAAGATAGGAGAAGGTAAAAGTCAAAAGTTAACGATTGGTAATCCTCGTGGGGATATGGGGGCGGTAGAGGAAGATACAGAGGATGGAGTAGAGGAGGTAGGCTGATAGCCTGGAGGCATAGGATAGGACAGTAGGGAACGAGGGGGATGGAAGGAGGATTCATGCACCTGTGGAGTAGGTACGGAGGAAAGAGAGGGTTTGGGAGGGGGAGAAGAAGGGCTGGAAGAAGGGACCAAGACAGAGGGAATAGGGGAGGAATCAGAAGGATTATGACAGAGCAGAAGTGGATGAGAGAGGGATAGGGGAGGGCAAAGGATGGGAAGGTGTGGGGGCTGGGGAGGTGGCATGAGGTTCAGGGCCAGGATCTAGGGAGGACTCGACAGGATGGACGATGGGGACTGGGGTTGGTTCGGATCTTGGGGGAACAGGGGTAGATGGAAGAGAGGAAGGTACACAATGTACCTCTGCAGAGATCATGCTCGAGTAGGAGGCAGAAGATGCAGGAGGTGAGGGACAAGTGTAGAATAGGTACCGGTATTGTTTAATCTTAGGTAGTGTTTCGGGTGAGGCAGTGAGGGAATCTGAAATATTGGGCAGAGTTGGAGAGGGAGTTGGTGTGGTAGAAGGTAGATGGGCACAAGACCTTTTAGTAGAGGGGGCCCGTCTGGAAGGATGTTCCCCTGGAGGAATTGGTGTTGGAGGTGGTCCTAGGTCGTTTTGGACAGCGACAAGGTGTGGTAGGAGTGAGAACAGGAGAGGGTGTGCAGAAGGCGAGGATGTGGGAGTAAAAGGATTGAGATTGGAGAATGAATTATGCAAAGGAATAGAGTGAGAGGGGTGGCCAAAGGTTGGAAGGGGAGAGTGGGTAGGAAGAGTATGAGGGGAATGATCAGGAGAGGTAGAGGCACTGGGCATCCGGAGCGCATCTGCAAAAGATGGGCCAGGGCTGAAGCTGAGTTCACGGGCCCTGCGACAGGCTGCTTGCAGGGACAGACCAGTTTGTTGGTGAATGGCGGCCCTCACAGTTAAACTTGTAAACTTGGCATCCTCAATACAGGGCACTGTGAGGACCTGTACAGTTTGGGCAGGTTCAAGTGGCAGTTTGACATTCATTTCTATTATGATCAGGAGAAGCACAGAGGGGGCAACGAGGCGAGGATCGACAGTTCTTAGCAGGGTGATTGAAACGCCAACACAACCTGCATTGAGTTGGGGTTGGTGGAGACTTCTGCACCGGAAATCGTTCACCTCCTATAATCACAGAATCTGGGAGAGTCAAGCAATCAAACACTACCCAGGCAATTCGAGTAAGTCGTGTGCAGTCGCCGACTGGGGGACGTTCAAAGCAAGAAACTGAGGTAACAGGAACATGCTGGAGCTCTAGGATATCATGGATGAGCAACGAACATTCCTGAAAGGAATCGTCACCTAGTTGAATTCAGTGAGGAATTAAAACTGTGCCTTGGCTGGAGTTCATCTGTGCATCCTCATGTGCATTCAAAGGTACACCATCATCAGTTGTAAGAGTTAGCAGGGTACCGGCTTGGGCATCAGAGTGAACCGTGGCAAGGCGTGATTTGTCGAAACGTGGGTAGAAAGTCACATTCTTACCCACAGACCTAAGCAGCAGTTTCTGAAGTTCCAAGTCATTTGGAAACACGTGGGAGGGCACTGTATAAAATCTAGCCAGCGGGGCAGGATACGGGGGGACCCATGTCTGGAGTGAGGAGAGCGGCATCACAGATGGACGTGGTCGGGGAGTGAGAGTAATGGTAGATGTTGCAGGGGTCGAGAGGGTTGAGTTTGGAATCAAGGAGGTACAAGGCTCCCATGTGATGACTAGAGAAGCAATGGTAGTGGAGAGAGAAACTGTAGACGGGGTGAGTGAGGCTGTCAGAGGTGATGGGTCCGGATGAAGACACTTGTCGAGAATCAAGAGGTCTGACACGCCATTCCAGGATGGCAGTGTCGAGGCAGGGACATCAGGAGGTGTGTTTCCCTCAGAGGGGGGAGTAGAAGAAGAAGCAGAAGGACATGAAGAGGTGGAAAGGGGCGGAAAAGTAGCGGAGGGGGGATCTGCCTGGCCAAAGGAAATTCCAGGAATAGAAGCCGGGGTCATTTGGGGAAAAAAATTGGCAGAACCGGGGGAGTGGGAACTTGTAGCACTATCCATAGATTTAATGAGGAAGGGAAAAGCTCATCGTGACTGTTGGAAATGAAAGGCCTATCTGGGCGGAACGCAGAGTCTAGAGGCCTGGCCAACAACCCAAGTAGAGACTAAGCTCCCAGCATGCACCCCATACCCTACTCTACAAGGGAAAGTAACACCATGCAGGAGGACAATGTCCTCCAGCACAATGCTGGGCCACCGGCTATTGGCCAAGAGTCCTACTGCCAAGCAACAGCAACCCCGGAACCGAAAGCTGCTGCTTGGCAGCAATTTCGCCTCTGCAGAAATCTACCTCTGCAAAGGTCCACATACCTGGGTGGTGTCCAACCACCATAATCTCCGCAACTGGCCAGACCTTTAGCCAATGGGCACACCCATATCCTTCCTGTTGCAACATACTCGAGGTCACAGATGAGAATTTTGATGAACGCGAAAATTTCCACACTGTTTAATGCCAAAGATAGAATAGAGAGGATAGGAGAAAAGGAAAGAAGAAGCAAGAGCAGAAGAAAAGGGCCTTGGAAAATTAGTTGAGACAGTGACAGGGACTCAAGGAGAGGGGAGAGAGTAGAGCAGAGTGGAGGCATGTGTGCAAGATCCACCCAGCAACCAGACTCCCACTCAGTTTGGAGTGCATTATTAGGTACCCTGTTATAGCTCCCCTATACATCAAGTCCCAATCGATATCTCCGAAGCTTCCCACGACAACAACAAGCAAGGAGACGGGGGGGGGGGTGGACAGTAGAGTGCATGCTGGATGGATCCGATTGTGTCTGCATAGTTTTCTCTGGTGTGTAGGCAGTGATTTAACGAAATTTTTCGTGCTTCATGGTGAAACCAGGATGGCTTTAGGGATAAAAATTGCATTGTCAGGTGCATCTGACGTTTCTCTTCAATTTGGCTAAAAAAAAAACTCGATTTTCGAAATTTGAAAAAATGATGCTTGGGCAGGCCACTGGTCCCAACGATTTCTGGACCCACTGTCATTGAGGGGACCCCCCACCCAGTCATGGGCCTATGAACGATTTTGATGACAAGCAATAGGATTCCAGGGTCTATGGATATCTACGTTTTGAATTTTTAAACAAAATCATTGGCACAAAATTGTGACCTGTAGAGAGCAAACAGACAGAGACAGACAAATGAAACTGCCATAGGCAGAGCTCTGGCTGGATGAATCCCCCCCTCCTTCCCCTCTCGTTCTTCACCCCCTCCTCTCTTCCCCCTTCCCTCTTCCCCCCCCCTCCTCCATATCTTCTCTCCTCTTCAATCCCTCCCCTCTTCACCCCTAGTCCCTCCCTCCCCTCCCCTCTTCACCCCTAGTCCCTCCCTCCCCTCCCCTCTTCACCCCTAGTCCCTCCCTCCCCTCCCCTCTTCACCCCTAGTCCCTCCCTCCCCTCCCCTCTTCACCCCTAGTCCCTCCCTCTTTTCCCCTCTTCACCCCTAGTCCCTCTCTCCCCTCTTCCTCCCTCCACTCCTCTCCCTCCCCTCTTCCCCCTTCTTTTCCTCCTCTCCTCCCTCTTCTCCCCTTGCTGGATGGATCAATTTGTCTGCTTAGTGTTCACCGACTTGTGGGCAGTACAGCGCTTGCCAAATGGATAAAATTTTGTATGCCATGTTTTCACCAGCGTGTAGGCAGTCATTTAGCAAAATTTGTCGTGCTTCATTGCGAAGCATAGGATGGCTTTAGAAAGATAAAAGCTGCATTGCCAGGTGCGCCAGACATTTCTCTTCAATTTGGTCATCATCATCATCATCATTCGGACCTCCTTTCCCACACAAGGGCAGGGTGAGGAGTAGCAACTTCCAGACAGCCCAAACTTGCCCAGTCCAATGGGCCAGGCTTCCATTCACTCATCATTCAAGCCCCCGGACTCGTAGCTCTATCGGATACGCCAGAAACATTCACCACAATCTGTAGCTTCACACAAATATATCCGATTGAGTCAAACCAGACACTGTCACGTTAAAAAGGGATACCAAAATCCCTGATCATGCCCTTCTCCTCACAACATTCATCCAGCCAGCTCGATCTCTTGTCAGTTCCCTAGCCTCACCGACTTCCAAACCTCTCTTCCTCACCCACTCATCCACCATATGGTGATTTGAGAAAAAAAAAATCGATTTTCAAAATCTGACGTAATGGTGCCGGGGCAGGCTGGCCACTGGGCCCCAACAATTTCTGGACCTACGGCCATTGAGGGGTTTAAACCCCCACCCTGCCCATGGCCTTTCACTGACTTTGATGAAAAACAATAGGCTGTCATGGTTTATGGATATCTACCTGTTGATTTTTTTTTTTTTCAAAATTGGCACAAAATTGTGACCTATAGAGAGCAGAGAAACAATCAGACAGAAAGATAAACATACGGAACTGACTAACATGCTTGCCATTTTTTTTTTTTTTTTAAATTCCAGCAAGTAATGAAACTGCCACAGGTAGAGCGCTGGCTAGATGGATCTCATTGTCTTCCTAGTTTGCACCAGCGTGTCGGCAGTCATGTGTGTTGTTTTGGCAGTGATATGGCAAACTTTTCGTCCTTCACTGTCAAGCACAGGATGGGTTTAGGACGATAAAAAAAGAGGCATTGTCAGGTGCACCAGACTTTTGTCTTCAATTTGGTAAGAATAAAACATCGATATTCGAAATCTGATAAAATGGTGCCTGGGCCGGCCACTGGATTCCAACGATTTCTGGACCCACGACCATTGGAGGGTTTCAAACCCCCACCCAACCCAGGACCTTTGACCGATTTTGATGAAAAACAATAGGCATCCAGGGTTTATGGATATCTACCTTTTGATTTTTTATTCAAAACAATTGGCACAAAACTGTGACCTGTAGAGTGCAGACAAACAAACAGATAGACAGAGTGACAGACAGACAAACAAACAGAACTGACCAATATGTTTGCTAAAAAAGATTCTGGGAGGCAATGAAACAGCTATTGCCAAAACGTTTGCCAGGTGAATCCCTCCCCTCATCCCGCTACTCCCTTTCCCTCTCCCCTGTTGCCCCTCTCCTCTCCCTCTCTTCTTCCCCTTCTTCTATCCTCTTCCCTTCCTTCTTCCCTCCCCCCCTCTTCTCCCTCTTTCTCTCCTCTATCCTCCTTACCATCTCCCCTTCTCCCCTCTTCCTCCTTTCCCCTCTTCCCAGCCCTTGTTCCCCCCTTTATCCCTCCTCTTTCCCCTCTCTTCCCTTCTCCTTCTTAACCCCCTCCTACCATAGGAAGATCGCTTGCCGGATGGATCCGATTGTGTCTGTTTAGTTATCACTGGCGTGTTGACATTCATTTGGCGAAATTTTCTGTGCTTCATTGTGAACCACACGATGGGTTTTAAAAGCTAAAAATTGCATTGTCATGTGCGCCAAATGTGTCTTTTCAGTCTGGTAAGACAACAAATATCGATTTTCTAAATCGAAAAAAATAAAAAGAGCTGGAGCCAGCCACTAGGTCCAGATGACGTTCGGACCCACAGCCATTGAGGAGTTTGAACCCCCCACACCCAACCCAAGGCCGTTGACCAATTTTTATGAAAAAACTATAGGCTTATAGGGTTTATGGATATCTCCCTTCTAAATTTTTTTTCAGGACGATTGGCACAAAATTGTGACCTGTAGAGAGCAGACAATCAGACAGATAGACAAACATACAGAACTGACCAACATGCTTGCCAGATATTTCGATTCCGGCAAGCAACAAATTGATTAGGCAGAGGTGTTAGGGAGCTAACTTAACTGAAGAGAATGCGGTCCTATACGTAACACCTCCAGTTCGAAAACCCTATCCTAACGAGAATATTGTAGTTTTGTGGCTCCATGTTTAATGCACTAAAGACCTCAGTGTAAGACCTCAATCTAAACGAGTTTATATATTCATTACCAGGTGGTCTCCCTTGAACTGAATAAACTTCTCGATGCAACAAAAATGAATTAGCAGATTATGTAATTATAGATTTAATGGACTGTTGTCTGTATAAGGGGTTTATCCAGCTATTCCTCCTGGAAGTGGGGACTGATTTTGGTGAAACTTTTTGGAATACTCCCTTATGTTCCAGTTTCTCCATATATTTTATTTTTATTCCAAAAAATATTTTGCTTAAGCAATTACCATACTCCATGTACTCCTCAGTAGTTTGTTTTCCTTAATGATGCTAAGTCCACTTTTTGCGAACCTTACTACATACAGTTTTTCCCTACATATTTACTTTATTGCAGTTCCACAAACAAACACTGGGTGGCAGACCGAATAAGCATAGGCTGCTATAGGTGGCCTTACATGTCCTAATGAACCAAAATCATTCAAATGTAGTGGACAAAAACTTATTCTCTTACGTAAAATTCATATCGTTTGCGATGGTCTCAACCAGCTTGCCTTCTGGGCTCATGATGAGTAGCCTCTTGCCTCCTGGGGCGGTTGGGTCAGATACCTCCTTTGTCTGTCCTCTTCCCATATGCATGTGTGCGACCGACAGAAGAGGACTGTGGCTGAACCTGTTTTGGATTTTTGGATAGAAAAAATCGATAACAAATTGTTTTCTTTATGTACCATAAAAATGAACAAAAAAAAAGTAAAAATCTCAATGACAGATTGCTGAGAAATAAAAAAGCTTTGTTTTATCAGTTACTATAGACCTTCTGTTTTATGAAGGCAGTTTGGATGGGGCCATCTAAGACCTCACACCACTGGCTCAGTTGCCACATCACTGCCGCCACACACGTGTAATTACTCCTGCTCACCTCTCTCTCTCTCTCTCTCTCTTATTTCAAGTTAGGAACTACTTATAAATGAATTTTAAATGATCTGTATAGATGTAATTAAAAAAATAGCTTTAGTATGGTATAGATCCCATAAGACTTGTCAGCGCTGCTTTTGCGACATTGTCAGGATCAGTGACTGACATGAGGGATAACCATGCGTGTGCGAGTCATACTCGGTCAGTCTCCCGCCATGGAAGCTTCCCCATCAAAAGTCAAAAAAAGAGAAAAAAATAAAATAAAATTAGTAGTTAATATAAATATGAGAGAGAGAGAGAGAGAGAGAGAGAGAGAGAGAGAGAGAGAGAGAGAGAGAGAGAAAGAGAGAGGAGCACGTGTGTGGTGGCGATGTGGCAACTGAACTAGTGGTGTGAGGTCTTAGGTAGCCCCACCCAAACTGCCTTCATAAAATAGAAACCCTATAGGTAGCACTCATGAGTGGAATGTCACATCTCCTTTTTGCAGAACTTCCGCCAATCAGAAGTCTTTTTATTCTCCGAACTGCATCTCTTTAGAATTCGCTTCACCAGAGTTGTTGTTACCCCCCCAAACTTCAACTTACAGCTGTTCAGCTGTTACAGATTGAATGGAGGACACCAGTAATCTGGTGCACGGATTTTTTTATTGTTTTTCTTGCCTCTGTTCTGTTATTAAGGGAGAGAGAGAGAGAGAGAGAGAGAGAGAGAGAGAGAGACTGATTACCTTATGTGACAGAATTCATGAGAATTATATATAAAAACATATATATAAAAAACATATAGTAACTATGTTAGTTTTCCTTATCCTAGTCCACAGGTAGCCTATCATAAGAAATAAGACAAATGGCGACTGAGTTTAAAATGTTAGTGTGCATAATAAACCTGGACATTTTTTTAAGGTGATATCCTGTTGCTTTGACCCCGCTTACTTGTACGCTTTTTCAGGAAACATGGAGTGGTGAGTTAGGCGAGTTAATCCACCTTTTGCAGTCCAAGAAGCAATTCTTACTGAGTAGGTTCCATCAGAGCTGTAGGGAAACTCCACAAGAATGTCACACCTGCAAAAGTATGAGGACATGGGTATTAAATCTCTCTACGGCTATGTCTCAGTATTTTATTTTCTAATACTCCCGAAGATTATATTGAATTTTTCCTCTCTGTAAGGTCCATCAAGCAATACTAATACAGTAAGTTCGTTTGAGGTTCTAGGATTAATTCACAGATGTTTTGCACTTGCAAATGTGAACACACTTTTTTAAATGTACGCTGATTCCTCGGTATTATCTTGATTTACGAAGAGAATATTCTGGGGACACTGACGAATGTTAATTGAGAGGAATCCCAAAATTTGGACCTACAGGTTTCTCTACATATACTAGTGGAGTAGTGTGGTAATTTATGTACCAACCCTACAGAATCCTACGCACAATTAACTGAGGCAATAAAGGATTAACTATGGCTTCATTATGACTTTTTAAGTATGTCTTCATGACTGATAACCTCCATTTCACACAGTGCATCCTGGATTAACCTGATCGCATGCATTCACCTTGGGACGGTGAATGACAAATACAGGAGGCAAGAAAGATTCCCCTTGAGTAACGAGGCCAACCTATGTGGAAATCTCAGAACAACTCAAGCCCCACTTATTATCCATATCCATATCCTTATTATCCAGTGCATATTATGATGATTAATATTCATATCCTCAATACACCATACACTTTAGGCCGCAACATCCTCTTGAACAATGTTGCTGAACGTCAAGAGCGAATATCACAAGTAAGCATACAGTGGGAAAATGAGATTGAAATACCTTTTTTTTTTTTTTTTTTTTTTACACGAGTTTCCACGGGAGTACATGGGGAGGGTGGTACTGAATATTTGAATATACATATAATATAGACAGATAGGTAGATGGAAACACATCCAGGTGGCATTGAGTCAATGGCAAAGGCAGTCGGGAAAGATAGGTGAGACTACCGTAAAACATCAGGCTGAGAAATGACGTACTAATAGACCAGCAAATAATTAACCTGGAAGCGTAAATTCGTGTTAACCGGCAAGTAACATTATGACGTGGAAATAAATTTAGTGAAGCACTCTTCATATATTATGATTAACTCCAGGGTTTCGCCAAACTATTAGTTCCATGGGCCGCGGGAAATCAAGTACTGTACAAATGTTTCTTTTCTTCACTTCATTTAAGCTCATCTAGAACTTCACCCACGTCAATATCTAGACATGAGGTAATAGTAATATGTAATAGTAATAGTAATAGACTATTACAGGGTTTTCAAAGTAATAGTAATAATAATAGATCACAAGTTCCAGCCTGTAATAGTAATTGTAATAGTAATATAAGGCAAAGTAATAGATAATTGTATATTGCTTTCCCATTACAGACACTTCTTTACTACCGGTTACATAATCAATAAAAACAGCCTTCTCACCTTGGTTACCTGTTGGCTGCTCTCCAAGCTGCAGGTACACCACAGGAGACCGTGCAGAATGGAGAGTGGTCAACAGGCCATCAGGTGATCTAGACACACTTGCACATTCAGTGGAACAGACTCCCAACGATAATGAAAATAAAAACCATTTTCAGTTTAATTAATTCCGTTATCATAAATAATGTATTAATAGTAATGGTAATACTAATAGATGACCAAGTAATAGTAATAGTAATAGGTGACCACTAAAGTAATTATAATAGTAATATAATAGAGAGCAATTGAAATTAATAGTAATAGTAATAGGAATAGAAACCCAGTAATAGACCCCATGTCTGTCAATATCACAGTCAGTCCAACATTATAGACGTGGCCCGGAACATTACGAGAACACACGATACTGGACCTAGGCACCGGTTACCTCATGACGTGCCCATATCAGAGCTGTGTTTGGATACATAAACACACGATTTAGTCTCTTCCCTGGCTCATGTTTGTCAGTTACTGAACATACGAGAACAGGGTTCGCCTATGTGCCCTGCCTCATCTTAAAAGGCTGACTCATCTTAGAGTCAGCCACACTCCAGCCTTTGAAACATCTTGTCAGGCAGAGTCAATCGTCCTACACAGTTCCCCTGCCTCAAGTCAGTTGTGAGAACAATCACCAGCTCCCAGACCCGCCACTGCAGCGTGAATGTGAACAGGTTCCATTCCATATCAAAGTTGGATCCCTACCGAAAATGCATCAATCTGGCACACACACACACACACACACACACACACACACACACACACACACACACACACACACACACACACACACACACACACACACACACACACACACACACACACACACACACACACACACACACACACACACACACACACACACACACACACACACACCAATAACTGCTACACCAATCATAAAAATTAAGCTCCACATTCCACATACATTCATTCCTTGTCTCTATACCCAGTACATATTAGTTATACTTTACACAATGGTATAGCAATTGAGTATTACACAGGTATAATCTTCACAGGGTAAAACTCATTATAATATGTGTAAATATATGTAGATATGTGTAAAGATATGCTTATAGAATATTGCAGGATTGAGAGATAAATTGCAAAATCCGCATTTTTTAAGTTTTATTTTGAAATTTGTTATTGTATTGTTGTCAGGGATTAAGTTAGGTGGTGTGTACATTCCACCTGAGGACTCCACATACCACGATCCCTATCTGTTGGGTGCATTGCCTGGACGGATTGGTGAGTGTGAATGTGCTGTGGTGATGGGTGACCTCAATGCTTGGATCGGGAGGCCTCAAATAAATAAGACAAATGATGATTCTTGTGTGAATTGTGCAGTAGATTTTACGGTGAATAATATGGAAAGCCCAATCAGCAGATGTGAAACGATAACACTATGGTTGTGGCCAATTTCCTGAAACATGAGAGCAAACATCTTGGAGGAAACTTGTCATTCCGCCATGAGCAATGGATATCTGACATTCATTTGTGTTTGATGAAGCAGGATGTAATTAGTATAAGCAGTGATTTACAGATTAAACAAGGTATCAAGGGATCAGACCATGTATATCACTCACTTTTAGTACCAGTAATTGTCATAAAATATTCCCTGCCCTTTTCTTACAAAATGCCAGATGTTTGGGTGGGTGGTACATGTGGATGTGCAGTAATAATAGTGTATTAACCCGCCCCGTTCCATTGACGTATAGGTACGTTGCAACGATTTGTTTTTGCCAGTCCCGGCGACGTACCGGTACGTCGTGCAATTGCAAGGCCCCTAATTTGCAAAAATTTTCAATTTTTGCGCATGATTTTTCGTATGTATACACGGGACACCTTCCTCTATTCCTCTACAAGATGCCAAGCAGGGACAATCCCTTACACCGCATAACCTCCCCCCTCCCCCTCTCACGCCATTGTCTCGGCAATTCACCTGTTACCAGTGACCTGGCCAGTAAAGATATTCAGGGCCAGAGTGATTCCCCAATCGATGACAATGTGGAGGACAATGTTTACATAGCATTAGAAGAAGAAACAGCCAGAAATAATGATCAGGTAATGTGGCAAAAAAAGGTCAGGTATGGTGATTCGTTAGTGAGTGAAACAATGCTTATAATGCCTTTATTACTGCTTGAAAACCAATATACTCTCATACTACATATGCATTCGTACCAAGTAAATAAATAAATACCGTTTATGAGTGGATAAAATAGTTACCCTCCCATAGAACTCGCTTTCTTTGGTGCCAGCATGTTAGAAAACCCAGTCAGGTAAGGAGGAACTCCTACCTGGATCGAGTATTTTAAACCTCAGGGGAGCGATTTCTCTATGAATTTTCGATGTTTCTCACCAAAAGCGAAGGTTTTAGCCAAAAATTTTTTTTTCGAAAATACCTCGGGACTGGGGGATGTCGGAGGTGTGGAAAACCTCGGGACGTGACAGGTTAAAAGGACTCAATTATTGTGATGTTAATGAGGATGAGTTTATGTCCAGACTGACTCAGCATGTTCCACCGAATCTTTATAATTATAATGGCTAGGGATAGTGTATAAAATGCATTTGTAATATCATTAATGATATAACCAGGGAGTGTGTTACGGAGAAGGGTGTTCAGATTCGTCAAACAAAAGATGCTAATATATTGGTACAGCCCAGATGGGAAAGGTTACTAGAGTCAAATGGCCCCAGAACCATTTGGAAGGCAATTAATAGGAAAGGGGGCATAGATCACTCCAACTGTGATCAACCAGATGAATCTCAGTTTAAGATACATTTTAATGAATTGTTAAATCCTGATAATCGGGAGGAAGAACCAGTTGACATCGGGGATGTGCCTACTGTTCCCATGCTGGACAACCAGTTTAACCCGCCCCATCCCAACCGTTTTTCCACCACTGACTCCCCCCCCAATCCCGACCAATTTTGGAAAAAAATTTTTATTGGCTCAAAGCTCCGCTTTTGGTGAGAAACATCAAACATTCATAGAGAAATCGCTCACCTGAGGTTTAGAATTCTGAATACAGGAAGCGGTACCCCTTACCTTACTGGGTTTTCTATCAGGCTGGCTCCAAGAAAACAAGTTCTGTGGGAGGGTAACTATTCCACACTACTCATAAACGGTATTTATTTATTTGGTACGAATTTATATGTAGTACAAGAGTATATTGGTTTTCACACAGTAATATAGGTAATACAAGCATTGTTTCACTCATCAAACACATCAACATACCTGACCTCTTTTGGCAACATTAACTGATCATCATTTCTGTTTCTTCCTCAAATGCTATGTAAACTTTGTCCTCCACATTGTCATCGATTGGGGAATCACTCTGACCTTGAATTTTGTACCGTGGCACGACATGTCTTTACTGACCAGGTCATTGGTAACAGAATTGCCGAGACAATGGCGTGCAGGGGGGGGGGAGAGGTCATGGAGGGTAAGGCATTGTCCCTGCCTGGCATCTTGTAAAGGAAAGTGTCCCGTGTATACATACCAAAAATCACATGCGAAATTTGAAAAAATGTGCAAATGACAGACCTTGCAACTGCAGTGCATTTATATACATCAATAGGACTCACAGTGACAAAACGTTTGGACGTATTTATACGACACCGGGACGTGGTGGGTTAATGCAGTCCATTAAATGTTTCGATGAATTCTATGCATAAAAGTTTTATCGGAGTCTGTGCAGAGTTACTGTCCAAGTTTCCAGTGTCGTTGTTCTTGTTCCTGCTAACGGTGTTTAATGTTGTTTTTTCAACAAGCATTTTATCCTGCATCGTGGTGTTATAGTAGATTAATCGTACTGTTTAAGTCAGGTAATAGACTGTTGTGTGGGAATTACAGAGAGAGAAGCGTTTTGGACATCTTAGCCAAGTTGTACAATGTATTGATACTGATTAGACTATGGTTATGGTGTCTATCTATCTATCTATCGCCAGACGCCTCAATCCCGTTTGGGGTGGCCACAAACAAATCGCCTCCAAGTCGCCCTGTCCCCTGCCATTTCACTGCCCTGCTCCCAACTCACACACCCCATTTTCATACACCTCTCCACCTCATCCCTCCATCTCATCCTCGGCCTCCCCCTCCCTCTTCCCCCCTCCACCTCACTCACATACACTCTCTTCGTCAGTCTTTCACCCTCCATTCTCTCCACATGTCCAAACCACCTCAGTGTGTTCCTCATAACGCTTCCTATCACATCCACATCCATACCACAACGCTCCTTTATATCTTCATTCGTCAGCCTGTCTCTCCATGTGACTCCACAGGCTCCTCTTAAAAAACTCATTTCCACTGCTCTCACTCTTGACTTGTGTCCTTCCAACAACGTCCAAGCTTCACTTCCATACGTTAGAGTTGGTATCACAATACTGTTATGTAGTAACTTTTTCACTTCCATGCTCACTTCCCTGTTTCTTATCACTGCTTTCAAAGAACAATCAACCTTATTTCCCTGCTGTACCCTTTCAAGCACTTCATCCTCCAAACCTCCATCCTCACTCATCGCACTATCCAAGTACTTAAACGTACTCACATTTTCAATCCTCACCATCCAACCTCGCTGCACATTCACTGACTTCACCCCTCTCAAAGACCATCACTTTACTCTTCCCTACATTCACCTTTAGATTCCGTTTCTTACACACTCTCCCAAACTCATCCACCAAGCCTTGCAGCTCCCCTTCGTCTTCACTCAACAACACAGTATCATCTGCAAACAACAGTACAGGGAGTTTCCAAACACTATCCTCTCTCACCAGGGCCACTCCAACATCCACTACCCTACTTTGTACCTCTTTTATTACCCCATCCATGTACAGATTGAACAACCATGGAGACATGACACATCCCTGTTTCAACCCAACTTTCAA
>NC_136993.1:10126882-10361882 GCF_032717465.1 Coenobita brevimanus | reverse complement strand
TCTCCTGAGTTTATAGGTAAGCTAAATTGATCTCCGGTAGACAGCTGAAAAGTGCACTAAGAATGAAGATAACCCTACTGGAGGTATAACAAGCTGAATGCAGTATCAAATTGAAGCTTAGGTCTTCAAGTTTCCAGAAGTGGAGTTGTACTTTGCAGTATCGCTGCGTAACCTTTACTTTTTAACCTCTTTTTTTACTGTAAACTTAGCTAAAAAATAGTCACACCATGCATATGCTTTCTTTTGCATATTTTCACACCCACATATGACTTAAGCATAAATAATGCATCGTTTTATAGGTTTCAGAACATGACGAATTTAGAATATGGTTATCAGTTTACTGTAAAATGCACGTAAAACAACATACTGGCTATTTATTTTGTAGAAAAGTATTGAAAAAAATCATCATACACATTTCAATAATGATCACGAGAAAACGGTCACAAGTAACAAAAAAGTTACTTCAGTAATTCTTTTGGAGCATTTCAACAGCTTTCAAATGACCCCTAAATGAATATCTAGATTAACATCCAAAGGAATTAAAGTAATTTTTGCATGAAGCGGTTTTAGTCTAAGACCGCAGCGGGTGAGGCTAAAAAATGGGAGATACCGCCACCGACAGTAAAAGTGTGTGAGAATAAGAAATTAAAAACAAATTAAATTAACTTAAGAAATGAAGACAGTGCAATGTGGTTTTTACTGCGGACTGCTGTGAGACAGTGTCATCAGGCGAAAAAAATAAAAAAAAAAGTAAGAGGCGAAGATAATGAGCAAATAATTTTAGTCGCCATTCTCATCCTCATCATCTTATAATATAATTACACTATATAGACAGCTATCACAGTTGCATATCTCAGCACATTTTTGGCTGCTAATATGCAAGGGCATTTTCTTCCATCAGTGTACTTTTCACCCCTTCAGAATAAGTGGGTCTGGTCACGCAGTTCCGTTGGGGCAGACTCCTTCAGACTACTTACACACTGCATGTACAAATCACATTTGACCAAGCCATAATCAATGGGATCCATTGTTTTCAGCTTTGCAGTATGAATAGTGCACCAGATTATAGTCTGTAACTTGGCTTTTAGAGCATGAATCATAAAGACATCATCAGTAGGTAGGAAGGATTACACTGGCTTGTCCGTTGAGGCTGCCGTTCTAAGGCGCAGCTCATCTAGGATGTCACATGACATGCCTTTAATAATCTACCCTTCTCATACATCAAGAAGGAGAACTTGTTACTGCTTCTAGACCAGGCTTCTTATTTTGACAGTGAAATTTTGTTAGTCCCATCAGAGGGTCCTGATGTTTTGGGGGAATGGTATAGGCACAATGCTTTCCCAGTCTGAAGAGACCAGTGGTTGTGCCACAGCCTGTAAGGGCATGTGCAGCTGGTAGGAGTGAACAGTGCCGTTTCTCAAGTGCTTCAGCAATTTTAGATACAGGTATGAATCCCGAGTGACACACTTTTCTAAATGACCAGAGTGCATGTATACGTCATTGCTTAATTTCCATCTACTTTGGTAATATAAAAGAAGAAGTAAGACATTTATATCATCACTTCTGATAATGGTGCGTGGCAAATATGACGTATGTGTGGCACGTAGGATCATCATTGTGACTGGTTTTCATTGGTTGAGAATAGCTTATCCAAACCTCTTCCTCCTTGATCAGTACTTCTCTTACAACTTCTCCATTGGGATGGCTTGCAGCAATGTAGAGAGGTGTATGGTATGTTGGAGGACTACTGGGCCTTAAGAGCAGGCTGTGAAGCCTATTCCCGGAGTCGGACACATAAAAAGAAATACAAGTGTCCTTTCTTAGGTAATTCTCTCTGTGTCTTTCGCCTCTATGTATTTGCTCAAGAAAAGAATGAGAGCCATTTTGTTATGTCTTAACCTGAGAAACTGTCTGTAGTTGGGAACTTGTCTATTATCCTTGATCTAATGAGAGGGAACACCAACAGTAGATAATGTTTCCACGTTGCTGATGTTCTTAGCCTTTGATACTTGAACTTATGTCAAAGGGGTCATACACTAATACAAGAGTCTCAGCATCAAGGTCAGGATTCCTGTATAAAGTGATCAACTTCTTGACTACAACTTCTCCAATGTCATCAGAGGTGATTCACTCACACCTTGGATAAAGCTCATGCCGTCAATGATGTATGCTGCTTGAGAGCGACACTTGGACCTCAACTCCGTTTCTTGCAGAACATTTTCCTCCAGCTTGTGTCCTAAATCTGACTTTGTGGCTTTTCTCATGGTTCCATCGTTATAGAACAATGCAGCTGGAAATGGGGTTAACTCTAATGACATAACTTTCCTATCAGTGTCACGGTGCTTTGCAACTGATAACAAGTTCTATCTCTTACACTGCAAAGCAGAAGATAATGGATCTCACTGATTATAGCTGGGTCAGATGTGATAAAGATATGCAGTATATACGTAGTCTGAAGGAGTCTGCCCCAGTGGAACCACGTGACCTGGCCCACCTATTCTGCATTGATGGAAAATAAATGCACTGGTGGAAGAAAATGTCCTTGGATCTTACCAGCCAAAAATGTGCTGAGATATGCAACTGTGATACCTGTCTAAGTAATGTCATTACATTTCAAGATGATCAGGATGAGGACTAAAATTATTTGCTCATTATCTTTGCAATTTTAAACGTCTGATGACACCATCTCATCGCAGTATGCTGTAAAAACCACAATGTACTGTCTCCGAAATAACAAGTTAATTTAACTTGTTTTTAATTTCTTCTCAAACACTTTTACTACCGGTGGTGGTATCTCTCATTTTTTAGCTTCACCCACTGCAGTCTTAGACTAAAACCGCTTCATGCAAAAATTACTTTAATTCTTCTGTAAATTAATCTAGAATAATCATTTAGGGGTCATTTGAAAGCTGTTGAAATGATTTTAAAAGATTTTTTTTTTTTTAAATTCTTGTGACCGTTTTCTCATGATCGGTATTAAAATGGTATCATGATTTTATAAACTTTTATATAAAAAATATGCTACTATGATGTTTTAGGTGCATTATACAATAAACTGATAGCCATATTCTGATTTCCCATGTTTTGAAACATAAAAAACGATGCAATATTTATGCATAGGTCATATGTGGGTGTGATAAAACGCAAAAGAGAGCATATGCATAGTGTGACTACTTTTTTTTTTTAGTTTAGTTTACGGTAAAAAAATATATATATATATAAAAAAACAAGGTTTTGTACGATACTGCAAAGTTCATCTCCACATCCGGAAACTAGAAGACATAGGCTTCAATTTGATACCACATTTAATTTGTTATACCTCCGGTAGGGGTATCTTCATTTTGAGAGCCTCTTGCCGCAGGTCTGAAAATAATATGTATATGCCAAACCTTTATGTTTTAAAATTAACCTTTTGTAGCCTCCTGTGAGCCTTGAGGACACGGAAAAGGAGGCTTTAACCCTAAAGTTTTTAGATTATGGGTCTTTTTTTCCCCAGGTTTCTGAAAGTATGCTCTGGTTTCCTTCTCTGAAAGTTAACACAGTGCAGTATGCCAGTATAAAGTGTACATTATTTGGAAGCCTTCCAGAGCCACGAGGAGCTGACAACAAACAGCCTTTTTTCTTCAGTCTTTATGTTTTTGGAACTGTACACAAATGATAAGCACTTTATCACGGTGTTATGGGGCAGCCTGGGGCGAACTATAGAGATCTTTTTTATTATACTGTGATTATGCGGACTTATTGCTCACCAACTCTCGCCTCATCATGCTGACTACCTGGGTGATGGTTGCCAACCACATTTCGTAGAGATGCAGTAAAATGGCAACAGCGAGAATATCATTATGGACTGCATGTTCGCTGGTACTGTACTGTGAAAAATTAATGGTTATGGTTTATAGTTTGGTTGGTATACAGAAGAGCAATGAAAGCGATTCACATTTTATTCCACCAATGTCTCCAGTTAATACCATGGGTATCCCCACATAAGATATCAAAATTACTGGCCCAGTAAAATTTTTCGTAAAATCCCATTAATCTTGGCTATTTACTGTTGCGAGAATCAAGATTCGAGTGTGTATTCAACCAGTAAACAGCAGCTGAATCACATGATTTAATAAATATGCTGTTCTGTACCCCTCGTTATAAATCGTACTGCACTGAAGTTTGTCATACGAATCATTTCCATATGGGTATCAGGACATTGTGGCCACCCTGTACAACAGCCAGCCACACTGCCTGAGCTCACTTGGCCATATTTTTAAAACAGCGCGCAGGGAGGAGTGGTAGTAGTAGTAGTAGTTGAAGTAGAAGTAATAGTAGTGGCAGCAGCAGCAGTAGTAATTGAAGCAGGAGTAATAGTTGTAGTTATAGTAATAGTAGATGTTGTTGTTATAGTATTAGTAGCAGTTGTGGTAGTAGCAACAGCAGGAGTTGAGTGTCAAGTTTAAAACACCACTAAGGAGAGAAAATGTTTAGACTCCATTCCACTGCATATGACACAATTAAAAAGAAGGTAAACAGATCATGTTCCATTTATTCCCCATCATATGCTAAAGTTTCATTACAAACTGATAGTTAGTCTTCTTTTTCTCGGTTTTAGTTTTAATAAGTCGGACGATTGTCTCAGACTTGACCTGTTTACCTCAAGAATTATGCGAATGACTTACCTTCCTCGCTTGGGTAACCACTGACAAGAGATTTGCCTGTGTCACGTTAAAAGGATCCATAGTCGTCGCCACCTGGAACACAGCAACACCCCAAGCAGCACGTAACTCGCTTGCGTGAAGTGACTGAGAGAGAGAGAGAGAGAGAGAGAGAGAGAGAGAGAGAGAGAGAGAGTTACATACCACACAAATCTTTTGATCTTTTCAAGGTGTTCCTCTCTTAATAATACAAGAAACACATTAATTACAATACATTGTTGATAAAAAGCTCGAGAATAATACAGACAAGCTAAATTTACGAGAGAAAAAAATGAAGCAATATGGAAAGGTAGGTGTATTGCCTCATTAGTCTGTAACTCCAAACCTTCCACTGTCTCAAAACCAAGTCATCTCCTAATGAGATCTTGCTCATCTGATCACTGAATCTCAGCTGGGATGGAAGTGCCGTAATTCTATTTCTTTAGCTTGGAACCCTAGATTTATAAAGAAATTATTCATCACACTATACTCATGAGTCAAAGTTTTTAATCCCACTTTACTTCTGCATTGGCCTGGAAGAATTGAAGCAAGGGTGTCACTCCAAACCAAGCCCTGTTACTGACGGTTCGAAGCATTTCTCAAGCACTCCAGTAAAGTTTCATACTACAACCCTAATACTGGACACCAGGTCTTCATTTAGTGTGAGACTTGGCTGCGACCCCACCAGTCCAGACTGCTAGATAGCATAGCACCTCCAGTCTTTGAACTGTAATATGTTTAGGCATCTCAAAATATGTGATGTTGACTGACTTTTTTTTTTCTTCTTTTGTTACTTGGAGGGAACAATCTTGCGGGATTCTAGCCTTTGATTCCTTCCTTCTTGCATAAAAAAGGAACAGAAGGCGAGCATAAACTAAGATTCACGAGTGTATCCAAAACTAGTGATTGAGAAGCCACTGTATCTCCACTCACCGCTGATGTCTGCTGAGTGACGAGAAGAATAGAGGAATGGTCTTTGGAAGCTGCTCTCAGTACGGCGTTCAAGGCTTTCCCATACCCAACAACCTCAGTGTCGTTATCTGAGAGAATAATCTATTAGTATTATCTTACATTTTTCGAACACGTCATCTATGCTTTTACAGGAAAAATGGATAGTAGTCGTCTAGCGGAAGGGAAAACAATAATTACACTTTACAAACTCTTAAGTTATTTATAGACCATTTCATTTAGTTCAAGAGACATATTTCGAACAAGAAGGTCTAGATATACCCTTCATTTGCCCATCCTGATTTGAATAACATTGTCTGCTGCCAGCAATAATTATATATATATAGGACGTCCTGTTGCTGAAGGGAATTGAAAAGGCTTCATGTTGCTGAACAGATAAATACATATTCCTATTGCCTTGGGTGTTAGAGAGAGACGGCTTCGTGTGGTGGCACCGACTTAACTGAGCTTCTCCATTGCCCAGTTATAGGAACGTCCCTCATCGCCCATCTTTTGCCCTAAGGAGAATGGTGAGTGGAGCTGGGAGCATCTTCAGTCAGTAATCCACCGGATTCACTTTCAGTTAAGCCTGGGGTTGGAACTACCTGTCACTAATCAAAATTACGCATGACAAACAAGGACTTTATCAAAGCACATTATCGTGATGCTATGGTTAATTCTGAAACAAGACCTGCCTCCAAGAAAGGTCTCTTCTAAGCTCAATATAATCATGTGGAAAGAACATAGATGCGTCATTTTACTGGAGAGAGACATAAGGAATTTGGGTAGACCGGCATTCTCTCTGAAATTTAACAGTTTAATTATACAATGAAAGCTAAAACTGTTGTCTGAAAAACATGCAAAGAACCAGTGGAAGGCGAACATTTATGTTGTGGGAAATATTTTCCCCCAAAGCAGTTGCACTCTCTGCTTTTAAAATAGTCGTCCCTGGTTAGAGAGCAGAGGAAAACCTGAGATCGTTAATACGTATTCAAGCGATTTTTATAACCCAGAAATTACGTTCTCTTTAATAATTCTTATTATTAATACATTAAATGCTACTGCATCTAACCCTCGTGGACAACAGTGTTGTAAATACATGAAATTACTTGGAAAGTTCCATTGACCTAAACTGCGTCTGCACGTTAGATAACGTCCCCTGAGGATGAAAAGGTCCTCTTATAAAAAGCAGATTTAGGTTTAACATATTTACATAGGTAAAGGGAATTTTTGGTTTTAGTTTAATTAAAACTAAGATAAATTAGATTCGCCTAGTATACATCATGATGTAATCTAACTGTATTTAGCATTGTAATTAATTAATAGTTGGCAGATCTACAGTTTTATGAGGAACTAGAGGCTTGCCATTTTGACTCACTCTGCTCCTAGACTTCATTGAGCTAGCACGTTGTAAATACACACCTCAAGGATGCTTGGATGCCCAGGCAACCGACCTAAAGTCAGGCTCGTCGTCATCTGCTGTCCGACTACTGACTTATATAAAATCAAATTTCTGACATTTTTGGTGCCCCAGAGAGTGAGGATAGCAGATGTGTGCCGAAGCACTGAATGTATTTAAAGTTGCTTTTGTTGGGCATAGCCTACTACCATGCTCAGTTGAAGTGGATGACGTGGAAATACGTATATACCGAGCTCCGGGTGGAAGGTCAAGTTCCCTCTCTGACAATGAAAGGCTGAATGCCGTATTAGATGGGGAGCATGAGCGTACTATCCTTTTCCTGGGAGGAAATGATATTCATGAAGATGTGGAAACAGTGTGGGAAGAAGATATAACCCTAGAGGTTTAACAACCCAGGGGGATAGGTTTGGTATTATGAACCTAATCCCTGCACTCCTCAAAATTTAAATGATTAATTAGCTGAGCTGGAAAATGAGTATTTTGCAAACTGAGTGTGGGAATAAAATATAACCCTAGAGGTTTAACAACCCAGGGGGATAGGCTTGATATAGTGGACCTAATCCCTACACTCTTCAAAATTTAAAATAATTAGATAATTATTAAGCTGGGGTAAATTTGTGGTTGAAATTAATGATTAAATTATTAAGTTACAAATCAGTCAACATGTCTGTTTCCTTGTCGCAGAGATCTTCTAGTAGTAAGGCAGGATGGGTAGCAAGAACCATAAATGATTGCAAACAATCGTTAGACGAAATACCATTGTCCAGGGAGAAATTAAATGATCTAAATCTATTGAAAGACCGATGGACTAAGTATGAAGAAGATTACATAAATTTAGAAGCAGCGATGGTAAAGGCTGATCATAAAGATCTCTTAGAGTAGAGACTACGAAATTTGAAGGTAAATTAGAAGAATATTTAACCGTAATAAAGTCACTAGAGTAAAAATTAGCTGAGACTGCCACGGAAACACAAGTTGTGGAACAGCGGAGTAGAGCTGTACTACCACAAATAACACTTCCGGAGTTTGATGGGGAGCAAAATTGGAAATCCTTTTGGGATCAATTCAAATACTTAGTTCACGATAGAAACGATCTCCTTAAGGTGAGCAAACTCACATATTTCTTAGGACAGGTCCCCGTGCAGGGGGTCATCTTAACGTGGTGGCGGGGCATGAAGCGTGGTTGGCTGTGCCAACTACTTTGGAGGCATGCCTACCTTTGTAGGGTTCGGCATTTGTCGGCCTTGTGGACTAAGCACCCCCTACATCACTGGTGGAGGAGGCCTACTGGTGATATTAGTCCCTGCCCATTTGCCATCTAGGGCGGGACTGTTGCCTCCCCACGTGTTTGCCGTGCGTGGTGTCCCATAATGCTGGGAGATGGGAGTCCCGGAGGTTGATTGATGCTGCACGATGCGCCCTGCAGCTAGCAATACACCTCTTTGTCCCTTATTCTGGCTAGACGGGTGGCCTGGTTGGGCCCGACCAGGTCAATCAGCTGGTCATGCGTTGGCTAGCGTCAAGTGGGCACTGGGGGGCCTGGTGGCTCCTATTGTCATGGTGTCACCCTTGTCCAGGTCCCCCAGTGGTTACCTGCGTATACTCTCCCGCTACCTCTGGGGTCACCAGTGGTGTTATCCATGGCATATAACCTCCCCTTGTCGAGCTCCGTGGAGGGTGGAGGGGTGGGGGAATGAAGTTCTTTTGTGCTAAAATATGGCTTTCAATTTTCATAACTCTGTTGACGACGATGGCTCTGCCCCCGGACATTCTTTGACCTCCTCTCTTATTGCCACCCTGGAGCTTTTCCAGGCCCCTGGGGAATTTACTCTTGTTCCCCAGCATTCAACTGGGACTAGGAGGAACTCCCTGGTTTGGCTATGGAGTTCGCCCCAGAAAACACGGCACCGCAGTCTTTTACAAAATATCTAGTCCTGAAATCCTCTGTGGGTGGATCAGTGAAAGAGATAGATATTTTTGAGCTATACCATGCAATTTTAGTGGCCTGTAAGAGAGAACCAAAAATTTCATCTCAGGGGGATGGAAGCATCCTTACTGAGGTCTCCTCACCGGAAAAGAGATCCCGGCTGATGTCTTTGACCTCAGTTTCTTCCACACACTATATTTAACAGATGTAAGGGAGTAGTATTTTATTGTGACCTTCTCCAGCACTCGGAGGCGTGATTGTTGGAGGAGCTGCGATCAGCTGGTGTGGTGGATGTAGAGTGCCTGCAGAAGAAGGTAGATGGTGTCTTGACCCCGACGTCAACCTTGTTCCTAACATTTGACAGGTTGACCTTGTTTGCGTCTGTGAAGTTGGCTTGGCTATCTCTTCTGGTGAAACCATACATACCAACCCCAAAGTGCTGTTTCCACTGCCAGGGATATGGACATGTCACCTGCTTTTGCCGCCGTGCACAGGCTGGCCTTCATGGTGTATGTGTCTCCTGTGGTGGACCAAGTCATACCAATGCCTGTCCAGGACCCCTTAAATGCTATCACTGTGGGGGTCCTCATGCTTTAAATTAAAAAAACTGTCCTCGTTACTGCCTGGAAAAGGAGATTTTGTCTATTAGAACAACTGAGAGGGTTTCATTTCCTGAAGCTAAGAAGAGAACCCAGACTCGCTTTTTCCAGCCCTGAGTTACTTATGCTACTGTCCTTTCTGGAGTGTTGGTGCGGTGCCCTGTCTCAGAGGCAGCCTCAACCCATTTCAGTGCCCAATCCTTTGACTAGTGATTTACAGATTATTGTCCCCAAGGGTAGTACTGTTTGTGAGACTGATGCTCGCCCACCCTCTAAACTTACAGTTTCTGCCCCCATTTGGTGGCTGATGGCTTGCACAATTCTGTGGTGGTGACAGATGTCCACACTGACCGAACTCCTTCTCCTGTCATGTCCAGTTGACCGAGGCTCTATCTGTACCTAGCAAACGCTACCGTTGTTCGTCGGAGTCCTCTAAGCCTGGGGACCGACCAACTAAAGTCTCTGTTGTTGACCCTTTTGTTGACCCCTCTCCTGTTCTCTCTGCCTTGCAGGCTGGGGAATCTAGCCAGGTGACAGCTGAAGCTGATGGTTTACCTCTGGTTCAGTACCCATGTGGGGAAGTTGTTGAACAAATTGTTGGCGCTTCAGATCTAAAGCATAAGATGCCATCCTCAAATGATTTGAGTCCTATGGACTCTACTTCCACTTCGGGGACTTGTGATGGGGGCACTGGATGTCCCACACCTCCAAAGGCGCCCCCCAAGCCACCTTCCAAACAAACTGGTATGCCCACTCCAAGAAGGAGTGTTGTAAAACTTCCTTCCTTGTCCTCTCGTTTGCCCACAGATGTTCAACAGAGAGTGCGGGTTTCTGGTGCTGCGCAGGCCCCTGCGACGGGCCTTCATAAGCATCAATCCAAACCCGCCCGTTCACTTGTCAGGTATACAGTCCCACACTTAATCATGATTCCTCCATTATGGGTTCTATCATCCAGTGGAACTCTCGGAGTTTAGCGCTAACTATGAGGAACTGTGTCATCTTGTTTCTCAATTTATTTCTCTGTGCATGTGCATGGAGAAGACCATGGTAGGTGATGCTGTTCCTTCCGGTCCTTCTGGCTACCATGCCTTTTATTCTGATCCTGTGCCGGGTCAGGGTCGTCATGGAGGTGCTGCTATTCCTTCACCAGGATATTCCGTACAGTCATCTGGACATCTCTACTCCCCTGCAGGCTGTAGCTGTCTGGATGTTTTTACGTCGGCAGTATACAGTTTGCAGTCTTTATCTTCCTCCTAGTGCTATTGTTGAAAGGGTGGATCTGGAACACCTTATTGGTGGCCTTCCTTCTCCCTTTTTGTTACTGGGAGATATGAATGGACACCATCCAGTATGGGGAAACAGTGAGGCCAACCCTCGGGGTGTAATGCAGGCCTCTTTAGTGGAAGATGAGGGGTTGGGCATTATCATTGCTGATAAAATGACTTATTTCCACAGCCAGGAACTTTTACTTGCCAACGCAAGATTGTGCTAGCAGAGTGAGAGAAGAGTTCTGGACAAATGTGGAAGTGTGCATGGAAAAGTTTGGAAGGAATAAGAGAGTGTTTTTGATCGGTGATATGAATGGTAAAGTAGGGAATGTGAAGGTGGATGGAATAGCTGGTGAGTGGGGTGTGCCTGCTGCGATAGATGAGAATGGCAGTGCGTTAGTGGACATTTGTGCTGGGAGGGGGTTGGTGATAGCCAATACCCTCTTCAGGCATAAAATGATCCACAGGTATACATGGCGAGTGATGAGAAGGGTAGGTGGTGAACTGAATGAAAGGAAGGCAATGATTGATTATGTGTTTGTGGATGAAAGGATGCGAAGATGTGTAATGGATGCAAGAGCTTATAGAGGTTGGGGAAGCGGACTTTCTGACCACTACTTGGTGGTGGCTAGAATTAGGATACAAGTAAGATGGAGGAATAGAAGAAGGGAAAGACGAGAGGAAGGAGTAGTTGCAAGGAGAGTGGAAAAGTTACAAGAGGATGAGAAAAAGGCAGAGTATAAAAGAGAAGTGGAGGAACGATTGGGCAAATATGAATTGGAGCAGATGGGGGATGTGGAAGGTGTGTGCAAGCTATTTACAGAAGAAATATGTGCAGCATGTGATGTGGTGTGTGGGAGGAAGAGAAGACGGAGGGGGGGTGCAAGGAACAGCGTGGTGGACTGAAGTGGTGAGACAGGCTGTGGCACAAAAGAAGAAAGCATACAATGAATGGATGAGAAATAGGGACGTGGAAGAAGTTGAGAGGCGGAAGAGAGAGTTATATGTAGAAAGAAAGAGAGAGGTGAAAAGATTAGTAAGAGAGAGTAAGAAGAGAGTGGATGAGGAATTTAGAAGGAATTTGAGTGTAAAGTGGAGGGACTGTAAGAAAATGTTCTGGAAAGTGGTGAAGAGAGTAAGACAGGCTGGAAGTGAGGTTAGCAGGGGAGTGAAAGATAAAAATGGTAGATTACGGAGAAAAAGTGAGCAGATGGAGAGAACACTTTAAGGAATTGTTGACCGTAGAGGATGGAAGTAATGCGAGTATAAGTGGCTGGGGAATGGCTGGGAGAAGGAGGGAGGTGAGAAGACAGGAAGAAATCAGTAGGATAGAAGTTGTTGAAGCAATGAAGAAAGTTAAATTGGGGAAAGCTCCAGGAATTGATGGAGTGTGTGGTGAAATGCTGAAGCATGGGGGAGAGATAGTAGTAGAATGGATGTGGAAGATTTGCAGATTGGCCTGGGAGGAAGGTAGAGTCCCGGAGGATTGGAAGTCAGGTGTAATTATTCCCTTGTACAAAGGAAAAGGGGAAAAAGAAGTGTGTGGTAATCATAGGGGCATTTGTCTTCTTAGTATAATAGGAAAAGTGTATGGTAGGATACTTATTGACAAAGTTAGAGAAAGAACAGAGGAATTAGTTGGAGAAGAACAGGGAGGTTTTAGGAAGGGAAGAGGGTGTGTGATCAGATATTCATTCTTAGATCTTTAGTGGAATAGTTTCTAGAGAAGGGAAAGAAGTTGTATGCGGCTTTCATGGATTTGGAGAAAGCATATGACAGGGTGGATAGACAAGGATTATGGAAAGTATTAAGAATTTTTGGAGTAGATGGGAAGTTGTTGAATGCTGTGAAGAGTATGTACGATGGTGCTAAGGCTGCAGTGCGTGTGGATGGTGAACTAAGTGAATTTTTCTCTTTGGAGGTTGGGTTGAAACAGGGATGTGTCATGTCTCCACGGTTGTTCAATCTGTTCATGGATGGGGTAATAAAAGAGGTACAAGGTAAGGTAGTGGATGTTGGAGTGGCCCTGGTGAGAGAGGTTAGTGTTTGGAAACTCCCTGTACTGTTGTTTGGAGATGATGCTGTGTTGTTGAGTGAAGACGAAGGGGAGCTGAAAGGCTTGGTGGATGAGTTTGGGAGAGTGTGTAAGAAACGGAATTTAAAGGTGAATGTAGGGAAGAGTAGAGTGATGGTCTTTGAGAGAGGTGAAGTCAGTGAATGTACAGCGAGGTTGGATGGTGAAGAATTGGAAAATGTGAGTACGTTTAAGTACTTGCGTAGTGTGATGAGTAAGGATGGAGGTTTGGAGGGTGAAGTGCTTGAAAAGGTACAGCAGGGAAGAAAGGTTGCTGGTTCTTTGAAATCAGTGTTAGGAAACAGGGAAGTGAGCATGGAAGTGAAAAAGTTACTACATGACAGTATTGTGATACCAACTCTAATGTATGGAAGTGAAGCTTGGACGTTGTTGGAAGGACACAAGTCAAGAGTGAGAGCAGTGGAAATGAGTTATTTAAGAGGAGCCTGTGGAGTCACATGGAGAGACAGGCTGACGAATGAGGATATAAAGGAGCGTTGTGGTGTGGATGTGGATGTGATAGGAAGTGTTATGAGGAACACACTGAGGTGGTTTGGTCATGTGGAGAGGATGGAGGGTGAAAGACTGACGAAGAGAGTGTATGTGAGTGAGGTGGAGGGAAGAAGAGGGAGGGGGAGGCCGAGGATGAGATGGAGGGATGGGGTGGAAAGGTATATGAGAGAGGGGTGTGAGTTGGGAGCAGGGCACTGAAATGGCGGGGGACAGGACGACGTGGAGGCGATTTGTTTGTGGCCACCCCAAATGGGATTGAGGCGTCTGGCAATAAATAGATAGATAGATAGATTTGTCTTTAGGCTTAGCAGATGCAGATTTAGATTTTACCTGGGATGTATTACCAGAACTGTATGGCAGTGACCATTTTCCCTTGCTTTTAACTGCTAGTGCAGGTGGACCTCAGCCACATCTTCCTCGCTGGCTTCTGGATAATGCTGATTGGCCATGTTTCAGGGAATTAAGTTCCACTTCCCTTTCTGTCAATGAGTTTGGCTGTCTTACTGAGGCAGTGTCATATTTCAGTGACTAATTGCACTCACCAGCCCTTTTAACTATTCCAAGAACAAAGGATCAATTTCCTAAACGTTCAGTTCCTAGGTGGAACTCTGAATGCGGTTCCGCAGTGAGAGCCAGACGAGTCGCCTTCTCTCAACTTCGTCGTCACCGAGGGGATCCTCAGTATTTGGTGGCATATCAGAGGGCACGAGCTCATATGAGGCGGGTTTTAAAGGAGGCCAGGCATTCGTCCTGGAAGGGTTATGTTTCCTCCATCAATTCGAGGACTTCCATCACCCGGGTGTGGAACCGGGTAAGAAAAATTTCAGGGAAATTTATTGCTCCCTCGCCCCCCTTTTTATCTGCAGCAGGTGGAACTGTGGCTGATCCACTTGCTGTTGCAGAGTTGCTTGCTGATCATTTTGCCAGTGTGTCACAGAAGGATCCGGATACATCTTCAGCTTGCCATCGTTGGCGTCTAGAGTCTCGTGATCTCAGTTTTGCGTCTTCTGGGGAAGAGCCTTACAATGTTCCATTTTCAATTTCTGAACTTCAGGCAGCTCTGTCGCAGTGCTATGACTCTTCTCCTGGTTATGATGATATTCCTTATGCCTTTTTACGTCACCTGTCTGATGAGTCCCTTTTGTTTTTGCTTTAAATGTTTAATAAGATCTAGTGTTCTGGGAAATTTCCAGCTAGTTGGGGTGTTGCTGTGGTTATCTCCATCCTCAAACCAGATAAGGACCACCTACAGGCAACGAATCATTGGCCTATTTCTCTAACGTCATGTATATGTAAAGTTCTGGAAAAGATGGTCAATGTTAGGCCTGTGTGGTTTTTGGAGAAAGGTGACTTCTTATCCCCTGCCCAGTTTGGTTTTCGAAAAATGCGATCTACCTCTGATGCACTGCTGTCCTTGGAATCTTCTCTCTGTGAGGCTTTCTCCACTAACCAAAACCAGATCAAGGTCTTCTTCTATCTGGAGAAGGCATATGACACTGCCAGGCATCATGGTATTTTACTCTCTCTTCATGAGTTTGGTCTTCGTGGGTGCTTGCCTATTTTTATTCAACAGTTTTTATCTAACTGAATTTTAAGGGTGCGAGTAGGAGGAATGCTTTTTAATGCCCGAGCACTAGATGATAGCATACCACAGGGGAGTATCCTTTGTGTTACTCTGTTTGCTGTAGCCATTTACAGCGTCATCAGTGTACTTCCCGATGGTGTACAAGGATCACCATATGTCGATGACCTCTCGATTTCCTTCACCGCGTCTAGAATGTCTCTGATTGAGAGGAAGTTGCAGCTGGCTCTCAATCGAATTTCTGACTGGGCAGAAAATCGCTGTTTCCATTTTTCTTCAACAAAGACTGGCTATGCATTTTTGTCATCTTCGAGGGGCTCACCCAGACCCTGACTTGTATCTATGGTAGGAGAACATCCTGTGTGGAAGAGACGCAGTTTCTGGGTCTTCAGTTTGATAGATGACTAACCTGGGTTCCTCATATTCGTTCTGTTAAGGCGGCTTGTCTTAAAGCTTTGAGTCTCTTCAGGGTTTTAGCTCATACCTCTTGGGATGCTGACCGTCAGACCCTCCTCCTCTTGCACAGGTCTCATATTCTTCCTAAACTTGAATATGAGTGAGGTCTACTCCTCTCCAACAGATGCCCATCTCCGGTTGTTAAATTCTGTGCATCATGCTGGTGTTCATCTGGCAACCGGGGCATTCAGATCATCCCCAGTTCCAAGCTTGTTCGTGGATGCTGGTGAACTCCCCTTGGATTTGCAATGCCAGTTGCTGATGAATGAGGTGTTGGTAACATCTTCACCACATTCCAGACTCAATTTCTTGTGCCATCGTCTCCCAGGATTCCCGATCTTCTGTTTTTGCCACCTGTCCTAACTTCCCAAAGCCATTTGGTTACAGGGTACGGTCTGTTATGTTAGCCCTCTCTGTTCCGAGACTGGCAATTTGTCCACATCAGATCCCAAGGGTGGGTTCTTGGCTACTCCCTCGCGTGACATTCCCCCCCCCGTGGGCAGCCACCTTGTCGCGGTGGGGAGGCTTGCATGCCTCTGTGATCCCACAAGCCTGCCCGTGGATGTAATGACATCTGCCAGGGTCTCCCATGCGGGTAGGGTTATGGGTGAGGGGTCTGACTAAGAGCTGCCCGAAACGTAGGTTAGCCGTGTGGGTCATCGGTGCTGCCCTCCAGAGGGATCGCCTCGGTGCTGTCCTGAGTTGGTTGGTTGGGTGTTTGGGCTGGGGGGTGTTGGGGAAGGGGGTCTTTGCACTGGTGGGAGCAAACTTTCGTGTCACGGGGTGTCCTTTTTGGGACACCCTCTGGGGACGAGGTACCGCTCCCATCAAACCGCGCTCAGTCCCCTCACTCCCTGGTAGGCGGTTTCCCTTGGCTCTTGGTGCCAATCCATATGCAGCACTGTATATATGGATATATTAAACAATTCTTTAACCACTCGTGTGGTTGGTGACCAGCCGCACGAGTCGGCATCAATTGGTCACTCTCTGGCCGACCACCCTGTACCCTCCGGGTTATCTGCCAAAACTGCAAATCAAGATGCCCTTCCTCTCGAGCTGTTACCTGGTGTTTTTGTGAGACACTTATACAAAATATACAGTCCTCAAAATGGATAATGGTACTTCCTTCCGAAACCTGAACTGTTTTCAGATTCACAGTGGTCTAGTTACAGCATGTGGATTTACCCCCAACGTCTCTTTGCAGGGCGATGGTTCTCTATTGTTAGAAGCCAGGAATGAAGAGGAGAGTTCACGCATCCAGTCTCTAACTGTGGTCACCGGTTATCCTGTATCTGCCACTCGTCACTTGGTCTTAAACCAGTCCCAAGGGGTTGTGTATTCTCGTGACTTGATCTCATATTCTGATTCTTCCCTCTTAGAGGGGCTGGCTCCTCAAGGTGTTGTAGCAGTACAGAGAATTATGAAGAAAGTTGATGGGGTATTAACCCCCACGCCCACTCTTATCTTGACATTTGACCGTCTTACCTTGCCGGACGTTATCACTGCTGCGTGGTGGAAGCTAAAGGTTAAACCTTATGTTCTCCGACCTAGAAGATGCTCTTATTGTCAAAGATTTGGCCATGTCTGCCGTTCTAGCAGGCGGGAAGCGTCTGGCCTTCCTGAGGTCTATGGGAATTGTGGCGGAATTTCTCATTGTATGGATGATTGTTCTCAGTGCCCTAAATGTTTGAACTGTGGAGGAGCGCATGCAGCCTCCTGAAGGGATTGCGAAGTATACAAGTATGAATATGAGATTATTTTCGTTCGAACGAGGGAGAAAATTTCCTTTTCCGAGGCAAAGGCCAGGGTTAGGGAGCAGTTCATTCACCCTGGGGTTACCTTTGCTGCTGCGTTGTCTCACCCTAAGGCTACTCGGCAGGTGCCCCTGCCATCACACAATGCCCCATCAAATTCTCGGGGTTCTACTTCCCGGTCTTCTCGGGCGGAGGGTTCCACCGAGGGAGTGCAACCTGGAAGCAGGTGTGCTTCTTCTAGGGAGGTGCCCCCTGTCTCTGGGGGTGTCCCTTCTGTGGTGGTGCTTCCAGCATCTGGGAGTGCCTCCCCCATCCCAGTTCCTCCAGTTCCTCTTCTGACAAACACCCATGTCAATGCTACACCTTGCTTTGACACATCCAAAACTCCCGATGTCCTTCCTGGGCAAGGTAAGCATAGCTGTGGCTCCTCAGAGTGCTCAGAGAGTGAAGTGCTGCTACCGAAGATCTCTGCAGTGGAGCCCATACTCCTCCTTCTCGGGATGCTCAGGGGTCAGGGCAAGTGCAGGCTGGGGATGGCGTCTCACTAACGACCCAGCCACCGCCAGATAGTGGTGGTCCTCAGGTAGTTGATGCACCTGCTCAGCTGCAAGAGGCCTTGCCCTCTCAGGATTCCAGTACTGTGGGACGCACTACTGATTGTGCTCCTTCTCATGGCGGCACTGCCTGCTCTATTCCGGGTAGGGCAGTTTGCGGTCCACCTGCCAAACCATCTCTTGCCCCGCCAAAGAAGAAAACCATCATCCGGCCCTCTTCTTCTTCCTCCAGGTTATCTTCAGCTGGGCGGCACACTGTACACCATAACGGTGCCAGGCAGTCCCTTCCTAAGGGCAGTTCTAACCAGCAATCTAAATCTGGTTGCTTGCCGGGGGCAAGGTTGTCTCGCCCCTCAACCTGATTCTTCCTTCGCTGTGGGTACTATGGCATTCTCAGCCAGTATATTACAATGGAATTGTCGAGGGCTACGTGGTAATTGGGAAGAGCTGCGGACCCTCCTGGCTTATTCCCCTTTGTATGTGTGTCTCCAGGAAACTCTTGTAGGGCTTGCCACTCCTCATACACCACCTGGGTATGATGCTTTTTACACAGCTCCAAGCCAGGATCCCGTTGGAGGTGGTGCTGTTTTGGTGAGGACTAATGTCCCTCATCAACAGGTTCACCTCCAGTCTGATCGCCAGTGTGTTGCTGTGTGGTTGTATGCCCTCCGCTGGTATACTGTCTGTTGGATTTATTTACCACCCAGCGCAGTAGTTAGTAAAGCAGACCTTGAAGACCTACTCAGACAATTACCTAAGCCCTTTCTCCTCATGGGGGACTTTAACAGTCGCCACCCTTTGTGGGGTGACTGTCTAATTAACCAACGTGGGCATTTATTGGCATCCTTATTGGAGGACGAGGATCTCTCCATGCTGAATACTGGCGAGTTTACGGATTTTCATCCTCAGACGAATACATTTACCACAATTGACCTCTCAGTCTGTTCTCCTGACTGCCTCCTGGATTTCACCTGGGAGGTTCTGAGGGATCTGCATGGGAGTGATCACTTTCCTATTCTCCTTACTGCAGCAATATCTAGTCCTTGTTCCCGTCTCCCGAGATAGAGGTTAAATAAGGCGGACTGGTCCCTTTTTTCTTCCTTGACTTCTACTGGTGTTTCCATAAAGACTTTCCACATATAGATAAAGCTGTTTCATTCTTTACGTTTATTATCCATTTTGCTGCCCTCCACGCTGTTCCAAGAACCTCTGGCACATATAACTATCGCCCTGTCCCATGGTGGAATGAGGATTGTAGTACTGCTGTACGTGCCAAAAAGACAGCATTTTCACATTATCGTCGATACAAAACAGAACATTATCTTGTCGAATTCAGGAGGGCACGTGCTAGGGCACGCCGGGTCCTCAAACAAGCCCAACGAGACTCTTGGATGGGTTATGTGTCTTCCGTAAACTCTAAGACACCAGTGTCTCGGATGTGGAAGAGGGTACAAAAGATTTCAGAAAAATTCCCGCAAGGCAGGTCCCCTGTGCTGCTGTCAAATGGTGAGCCTGTTGGTGACCCTGCGGCTGTGGCCAATATTTTTGCTTCTGCCTTTGCAGCAGTCAGCCGTAGAGATGCTAGCACTCCAGTTTTTGCCAGACACAGGGATGTAGAAGAGGCTAGGGTATTGAATTTCCATTCCGGGAGGGGGGAGTCTTACAACCACCCTTTCTCTTCCCATGAACTCCAATCTACACTTTCCCTTTGTCATGACACCTCACCAGGGTCAGATGATATTCCCTATGCAATGCTTCGGCACCTGGGTGATGATGCACTGTCTTTTCTCCTCAAGCGTTTTAATGGAATCTGGAGAGACTTTTCTCTTCCTACCTCCTGGCGTGAAGCTGTTGTCCTGCTATTCTAGAAGCCAGGGAAGACAGAATCCAGTCCTCTAGAATATCGACCAATTGCCCTTACATCATGCTTGTGTAAACTGTTTGAAAAGATGGTGAATTCACGCTTAATGTATTTCCTCGAAAGGAATGACTATTTCTCTCGATGTCAGTCTGGTTTTCGCAAATATCGTTCGATGACAGATTCACTTGTCTGCCTAGAAGCTGCAGCATGTGATGCTTTTGCCAGGAAGCAGCATCTGGTGTGCATTTTCTTTGACTCAGAAAAGGCATATGATACTACATGGCGGTTTGGTATCATCAAGCAGCTTCACTCTTTAGGTTTACGTGGTAGGCTGCCCCTATTTATATTAGACTTTCTGCATGACCGTTCATTCAGGGTTCGAATTGGTGACACTCTGTCTCCATCATACCCTCAGGAAGAAGGCGTGCCTCAAGGAAGTGTCCTTAGCACGACCCTTTTTGCTATAGCATTAGATGGTATTCTGTCCTCTATTCCAGAGGGGGTGTCTGCCTCAATGTATGTCGATGATTTAGTGATATGGTATGCTGCCTTCCGGATGCCTGTGGCTGAACGTCGCATGCAGCTTACCTTAGATGACGTATCTCATTGGACCACAATGCATGGCTTCTGTTTCTCCCTAGCAAAAACAGTGGCCTTACATTTCTCCCGCTTGAGAGGTGTCCACCCCGACCCCGATCTCAAGTTACATGGCCACAGGGTCTGATGCGTGGATGAAGCAAGGTTTCTCGGTCTTGTTTCCGACAGACGACTGACGTGGGTTCCCCACATCCGTGCATTACGTTTATCCTGCCACCGTGCCCTGTCTCCCCTACGGACTCTATCTCACCTGTCTTGGGCCTCTGATAAAGCCACCCTGCTCTACCTTTACCATGCCTTGGTACGGAGCAAATTGGACTATGGGTGTGAGGTATACTCTTCTGCTACTGAGGCACGGCTGCATCCTCTCAGTTCAATCCATTGTGCTGGGATCCGTCTGTCAACTGGAGCTTTCCGGTCTTCCCCAATTCCTAGTCTATTAGTAGACGTGAATGAACCGCTACTAGATCTCCATCTTCAGTCCCTACTTGTGCAGTGTTGGCACTGTCTTCACCGTCTACCTTCCTCACCAAGTTGTATGGCTATCTCCGAGGTCGCTCTTTTCCCCTTTTATAACACCCACCCTCGCCATCCACAACTGTTTCGATACAGAGTGAGGGCTGCCATGGAGGAGGTAGGTGTTCAGCCTTTTCCTGTTTGCCCTGTGTGTGTTCCCCGATTGGCTCCCTGGCTCCTCCCAGAAGTACGGCCATGTAATTACTTCCCTGAGAGGAAGGCCTCTGTTTCCACACAGGTAGCTCTGTCTTATTTTTTAGAACACGCCTCTGCCCACAGTGGCTCGATCCCTGTATATACTGATGGTTCCAAGTCCCACGTTGGGACATGCTTTGGTGTAGTTTTCCATGATTTTAGCCGTGGTGGGAGTCTTCCTCCTTCCGCCTCTGTTTTTACTGCTGAACTTACAGCTATTTTAGTTGCAGTTGAGTTGATTTTTAGTTTCCCCCCTGCTTCTTTCACCATTTTTAGTGACTCAGCCAGTGCCTTGCAAGCTTTGTCTTGTGGCTTCTCATCACACCCTCTAGTCCTGTCTATCTTGGAGTGGCTCTTCTTATTACACATATGCGGATTTTCTGTACAGATGTGTTGGGTCCCTGCTCATGTGGGGGTCGTAGGCAATGAGTGTGCTGATTCTGTGGCGAGAGCTGCTGCCTCTTGCTCTTCCTCTCCCCATTACCGTGTCCCATCTGAGAATTTATGTACAAGCACTATAGAAGCTGTCCGTCTCTGTTGGCAGAGAAGGTGGGGTGCAGTAGGGGCGAACAAACTCCACAGCATTCGTCAGAACCTGGGCAATGGAGGGTATGTGGGACTATCCTGACAATGGGGAACAGCTTTGGCCCGTCTCCAGATTGGCCACACTAGGCTGACTCATGGTTTTTTAATGGAGAAGGCACCCCCTCCCTATTGTGATGACTGTCTGGTTCCTTTGACTGTGCAGCATCTTCTTTTGGAATGCCCAAGTCTTGAGGAACTTCATCGGCAGTACCTTTCCGGGTGCCAAGCCGACAACGGACCTTATCTTCTCTCCTTGGTACTTGGGGAAGAGGCTTGCGCTATGGGAGAAGGCACCTTCTCCTTTGTGTTAAGTTCCGGCCTTCTCCACAAACTGTAGGACTTTACCATATTTTAGTCTGTGTTTTATACTGTTCTCCTTTAACCTCAATCTTTCCACCACGTTTTAGTTTTGGTTGTTTCTTTGATTTTATCGTTTTGTTTTATGCATCATTTTATTTATTTATTTATTCATTTATTTTTTGACTTCCTTTTAATGTTTGTGTTCGGTGGCATATGACCTCTGCTGTTGCGCCGCCACGTCACATTTTCATTTATTCATTCATTCATTCGCGTGACATTCTGTAGGTCCGTTGTTGGAATATAGACTCACTTCCCTCTCATGTATCCCTCTCTATCTTTTTAGAACATGCCTCCAGTCATGAGGATTCTGTCCCTGTTTATACTGACAGGTCTAAGACTGGCATTGGAGTTGGATTTGGTGTTGTCCTCCCTTCCTTTAGTAGGGGCGGTAACCTTCCTGGCATTACTTTAGTATATACTGTGGAACTGACTGCAATTTTATATGCTCTTAAAATTATCTTCACTCTCCCCATTTTTAGTGACTCACATAGTGCTATGTCTGCACTGCAGTCTTTTAATGCATCCCATCCATTGGTCCCCGCTGTAGGGGGACACCTTGACTTGGTGGCAGGGCTTGAAGCGTGGTTGGCAGTGCCACCTACTTTGGAAGCATGCCTACCATTGTAGGGTTCGGCATTTGTCAGTTTCGTGGACCAAGCACCCCCTACATCACTGGTGGAGGAGGCCAGCTGGTGATGTTAGTCCCTGCCCTTTTGTTATGTAGGGCAGGACCGTTGCCTCCCCACGTGTTTGCCGTGCGTGGCGTCCCGTAATGCTGGAAGACGGGAGTCCTGAGAGTTGAGCGATGCCGCACGATGTGCCCTACAGCTAGCAGTACACCTCTTTGGTCCCTTATTTTGACTAGACGGGCGGCCTGGTTGGGCCCGACCAGGTCAATCGGCTGGTCATGCGTTGGCCAGGGTCAAGTGGGCACTGGGGGGCCTGGTGGCTCCTATCATCCTGGAGTCACCATTGCCCGGTCCCCTGGTGGGTACCTGCATATACTCTCCTGCTACCTCTGGGGTCACCAGTGGTATTTATCCCTGGCATATGGCCTCCCCTTGTTGGGCTCCGTGGTGGGTGGAGGGGCGGGGGAATGAAGTTTTTGTTTGTTTTCATGGCTGCCGTTAAAAATACATCTGGTGACGACACTGCATCTGTCCCTGGACATTCTTCAGAATGTAGCTCCCTCATTGCCACTCTGGAGCCTTTTCAGGCCCCTAGGGACTCTCCTTCTCTGCCCCAGCGTTCACCTGGGAATAGGAGGAGATCCCGTCGGGTTGATTCGGCTCTGGGGTTCGGCTCAGATGATAATGTGCCGGAAAAATATGCAAAGTATCTGGTTATGAAACCTTCTATGAAAGAGACAATGCTGGATTTTGACATATTTGATCTGCACCATGCCATTGTCTCAGCTTGCAGCAGGGAACCTAAGATCTGTTTCCAAGGGGTTGGAAACATCCTTAATGAGGTGTCCTCCCCAGAGGAGAGCTCTCGATTACAGGCGCTGACTTCTGTTTCTGGTGCTGCAGTTGACTGTGCTCCCCATGCTACTTTTAACAGGTGCAGAGGAGTGATTTTTTCCCGTGACCTCCTTCGATACTCAGAGGCGTGGATGTTGGAGGAGCTGAGTTCTTATGATATGATATGTGTTGAGCGACTACAGAAAAAAATTGATGTTGTCCTGACCCCAACTCCGACCCTCTTCTTGACTTTCGGCAGGTTGACCCTACCTACCTCTGTGAAGCTGGCTTGGCTGTCACTTCCGGTGAAGCCATATGTGCCCACCCCAAGATGGTGTTTCCACTGTCAGGGGTATGGACATGTCAGCAAATTTTGTCGTCGTGCACAGGCTTGCCTTCCTGGTGTCTGTGTCTCCTGTGGAGGACCAAGCCATACCAGTGATTGTAAAGGACCCCTTCAATGCTATCATTGTGGAGGTCCTCATGTTGTCTCCTCAAAAAATTGTCCAAGATACTGCCTGGAAAAAGAGATTTTGTCCATTCGTACACATGAGAGGGTTTCATTTCCTGAAGCTAAAAGGAGAGCCCAGACTCTTCTTTCAGCCCGGGGCTACTTATGTTTCTGTCCTTTCTGGAACGTCAGTGCGTCGCCCTGTATCTCAGAGGCAACCTCGAACCGTTCCAGTACCCACTCCTTCAACTCGTGATTTACAGGAAGCTATCCCCATGATTAGTACTGATTGTGAGAATGATGTTTCCCCGACCACTACTCCAACTGTTTCTGCCCCCCCCCCCTGCAGTGGCTGATGGCTTGCACACTTCTGTGGTGGTGGCAGACGTCCACGTTGACCGGACTCCTTCTCCTGTCTTGCCCAGTATGACTGAGGCTCCATCTGTACCTGGCAATCGTCACCGTTGTTCGTCAGAGTCCTCTGAGCATGAAGACTGGCCACCTAAGGTCTCTGTTGTTGGCCCTTGTGTCGACCCCTCTCCTGTTTCTTCTGCCCCGCAGGCTGAGGAATCGAGCCAGGGGACGGCTGAAGCTCATGGTTCACCGCTGGTCCGGTCCCCACTAGGGGATGTTGTTGGACAACTTGCTGGTGCTTCAGATCTAAAGCATAGGATGTCCTCCTCAAATGATCCGAGTCCTGTGGACTCTACTTCCACTTCTGGGGCTTCTGATGGGGGCAATGGCCGTCCTACACCTCCAAAGACAGCCCCCAAGCCACCTTCCAAACAAACTGGTATGCCCACTCCAAGAAGGAGTGTTGTAAATTTACTTCCCCATCCTCACGTTTGTCTTCAGATGTTAGACAGAGGATGCGGGTTTCTGGTGGTGGGCAGGCTCCTATGAAGGGTCTTCATAAGCATCAATCCAAACCAGCTCGCATGTCAGGTGTACAATCCTGCATTTAATCATCATTCCTCCATTTTGGGTTCCATCATCCAGTGGAACTGTCGGGGTTTACATGCCAACTATGAGGAACTGTGTCATCTTTTTCTCAATTTACTCTTCTGTGCATGTGCATCCAGGAGACCATGGTAGGTGATACTGTTCCTTCTGGCCCTTCTGGCTACCATGCCTTTTATTCTGATCCTGTGCCGGGCCAAGGTTATCATGGAGGTGCTGCTATCTTCCTTCACAAGAATATTCCATACAGTCATCTGGACATCTTCACTCCCCGGCAGGCTGTCGCTGTCCGGATGTTTTTACGTCGACAGTATACAGTTTGCAGTCTTTATCTTCCTCCTAGTGTTACTATTAAAAGGACGGATCTGGAACTCCTTATTCATGACCTTCCTCCTCCCTTTCTGTTACTAGGAGATATGAATGGTCACCATCCGCTATGGGGAAACAGTGAGGCCAACCCTCGGGGTGTTATGCAGGCCTCTTTAGTGGAAGATGGGGAGTTAGGCATTTTCAGTACCAATAAAATGACTTATTTCCATTGTCAGACTGAAACTTTTACTGCCATTGATTTGTCTTTATGCTCAGCTGATGCTGTTTTAGATTTTACCTGGGATGTGTTGCCAGACCTGTATGGCAGCGACCATTTTCCTTTACTTTAATCGCTAGTGCTGGTGGACCTCAGCCATGTCATCTTCGTTGGCTTCTGGATAAGACTAACTGACCATATTTCAGGGAATTAAGTTCCATTTCCCTTTCTGTCAACAAGTTTGGCTGTCTTATTGAGGCTGTGTCATATTTTAATACCGTGTTGCACTCACCAGCCCTGTTATCTATTCCAAGAACGAAGGATCAGTTTCCTAAACATCCGGTCCCTTGGTGGAACTCTGAGTGCAGTTCCGCAGTGAGAGCCAAACGAGGCGCCTTCTCTCAACTTCATCATCACCGTGGGGATCCTCAGTATTTGGTGGCGTATCAGAGGGCACGAGCTCATACAAGGCGGGTTTTAAAAGAGGCCAGGCGTTCATCCTGGAAGGGTTATGTTTCCTCCATTAATTCGAGGACTTCCATCACCCAGGTGTGGGACCGGGTAAGGAAAATTTCAGGAAATTTTACTGTTCCCTCCCCTCCTGTTTTATCTGCAACAGGTGGAACTGTGGCTGATCCATTTGCTGTTGCAGAGTTGCTTGCTGATCATTTTGCCAATGTGTCAAAGAAGGATGCAGATACGCCATTGGCTTGCCACCGTCAGTGCCTAGAGTCTCGTGGTCTCAGTTTTGCCTCTGCTGGAGGAGAGCCTTACAATATTCCATTTTTAATTTCTGAACTCCAGGCGACTCTGTCGCAGTGCCATGATTCCTTTCCTGGTCATGATAATATTCCTTATGCCTTTTTAGGCCACCTGTTTGACGAGTCCTTGTTGTTTTTGCTTTCATTGTTTAATGAGATCTGGTGTTCTGGGGAGTTTCTGGCTTGTTGGGGTGTTGCTGTAGTTATCCCCATCCCCAAACCAGGTAAAGACCACCTACAGGCGACGAATTATCTGCCTATTTCTTTGACATCTTGTATATGTAAAGTTTTGGAAAAGATGGTCAATGTTAGGTATGTATGGTTTTTAGAGAGAGGTGACTTCTTATCCCCTGCTCAGTATGGTTTTCGAAAAATGCAATCTGCCACTGATGCACTACTGTCCTTGGAATCTTCTGTCACTGAGGCTTTCTCCACTAACCAACACCAGGTCACGGTCTTATTCGATCTGAAGAAGGCATATGACACTGCCTGGCATCATGGTATTTTACTCTCTCTTCATGAGTTTGGTCTTTGTGGACTCTTGCCTATTTTTATTCAACATTTTTTATCTAACCGAGTTTTATGGGTGCGAGTGCGAGGAGTGCTTTCTACTACCAGAGCACTAGAAGATGGAGTACCACAGTGGAGTATCCTTAGTGTTACTTTGTTTGCTGTAGCCATTAACAGTGTTATTAGTGTACTTCCTGATGGTGTACGAGGATTACTTTATGTCGATGACCTCTCAATTTCCTTCTCCGCGTCTAGAATGTCTCTGATAGAGAGGAAATTGCAGCTGGGTCTCAATCGAATTTCTGACTGGGCGGAAACTCGCGGTTTCCATTTTTCTTCAACAAAGACAGTGGTTATGCATTTTTGTCATCTTCGAGGGGTTCACCCAGACGCTGACTTGTATCTCTATGGTAGGAGAGTATCCTGTGTGGAAGAGATGCGGTTTCTGGGTCTTCTGCTTGATAGACGACTAACCTGGGTTCCTCATATTCGTTCTGTTAAGGCGGCTTGTCTTAAAGCTTTGAGTCTTTTGAGGGTTTAAGCTCATACCTCTTGGGGTGCTGACCATCAGACCCTCTTCCTCTTGCATAGGTCTCTTATTCTTCTTAAACTTGAATATGGGTGTGAGGTCTACTCCTCTGCAACAGATGCACGCGGTTGTTAAATTCTATGCATCATGCTGCTGTGCGTGTGGCAACCGGGTCATTTAGATCATCCCCGATTTCGAGTTTTATTGGTGGATGCTGGTGTACTCCCCTTGGATTTGCGACGCCAGTTGCATTCCAGACTCAATTTCTTGTGCCATCGTCTCCCAGGATTCCCGATCTTCTGTTTTTGACACCCGTCCAAATCTCCAAAAGCCATTTGGTTACAGGGTCCAGTCTGTTATGTTAGCCCTCTCTGTTCTGAGACTGGCAATTTGTCCACATCGGATCCCAAGGGTGGGTTCTTGGCTGCTTCCTCGCATTACTTTCTGTAGGTCCTTTGTTGAAAAAAAGGGCTCACTTCCCTCTCATCTGTCCCTCTCCCTGTTTTTAGAACATGCCTCCCTTCATGAGGGTTCCGTCCCCGTCTATACTGATGGGTCAAAGACTGATACTGGAGTAGGATTTGGTGTTGTCTTCCCTTCATTTAGTAGGGGCGGTAGCCTTCCTGGCATTACTTCAGTGTATACGGCGGAACTGACTGCAATTTTATAGGCTGTTAAAATTATTTTTACTCTCCCCCAGTCCTTTTTTGTGACTTTTAGTGACTTGTGTAGTGCTTTGTTTGCACTGCAGTCTTTTAATGCATCCCATCCATTGGTTTTAGCAACTTTAGAGTGGCTTTTTCTTCTTGGCCATCGTGGCCGCCGAGTAGACTTCTGTTGGGTACCCGCACATGTTGGTGTGGTGGACAATGAGAGGGTAGATACTTTAGCTAAAGCTGCATCTTCTCAACAGCCCCCAACCGACTACCCATTCCTGCTTCTGATGTAACACCTTACTTGCGGTACGGAATTCGTACATGCTTGCAGAGACACTGGGATGTTGTTTCTCACAATAAACTAAAAGAAATCTTTCAGAGAGTGGTTGTGCCAAGGGTTCTTCCCTCTACGTCTCGGCGATTGGATGTGGCTCTTACTAGGCTTCCCATTGGACATTCACGGCTTACACATGGGCTCCTGATGAGTGGTGAATCTCAGCCATACTGTGATGACTGCCTTGTTCCACTTACTGTCCGTCACTTGCTGATCGAGTGTCCGAGTCTGGGGAACCTACGTCAGAGATTCCTCCATAGGCATAAGAGGACAGATGGTGCCTACTGTTTGTCCTCGATGCTTGGTGATGCCTCTAGCGATTTTCGTGATGATTTTAGTTTTCTTCAGGAGGCGGGCCTCCTTCCACTTTTATAAGTAATTGATATTTTATAAACTATTCTTTTATTATTTTCAGTGTTTTACTCCTACTAACAGATATTAACTTTATTTTGAATATGCACCTTTTATTTTGCTGTGTCCTTTACTTTGTTGTCCGGCGGCATATGACCCTTGCAGTTGCGCCACCAGATTTTAATTATTTTCAGTCAATCAATCAATCAATCAATCAGTCTTAGGACAGGTGACAGGAACACCTTATCAGCTGATAAAGCAATTACCAGTGGAAGAAAATAATTATGAGGTGGCTTTGACTATCCATAGACAAAACTATGAAGACAGGGAACAAATTATCACCCAATTACTGAAGGCTCTAACTGAATTACCCATACCTAAACATGATTTTGATTCCTTGCAAAATTTTAGAATTGCAGTGAGTTATAATTTAAAGGCCTTAGGTACTTACGAAGATGTTAACCATCGGACTCGGTGCTTTCGAGAATTGTGTCCTTAAAGCTTCTACCAAAAACCGAGGATGCCTTGTATGGTAGGTACCAAAAGGATAATTTCTCCTGTGAAGAGACTGAGGAAGGCTTGATGCAACTCTGTAAACATTTGCAAGGAACAGTAAAACCTACTGAGATTAAACAGAAGACTGAAATAAAGAAAGAAACCACTAGCCAACTGGTTGGGAAACCTAAGTCAGAGACGACTATGTGCCTAAGGAAGAGATAGGTACTTTTCTTAGTTCCTTAAAGGCTGAGGATAAAGTATTAAAAACAAGGAATAGACAAGCTGATGAAATTAAGGAAGTAAAACCTTCCATGTTAAAGGACAAGAAAGTTTTTGTATTTTGTGGCGAACAACATTCCAGTGCATCTTGTCAAGATTATCCCGAGTATGCTTCTAGAGTAGGAAAGCTTCAGGAACTGGGGTGTTGTATAGTCTGTATGAATTCAGAACATACTTCCGCGAACTGTAAGACTAAATTAAATCTTTGTTTTAAATGCAAAAAGGATCATCATCATAGTGCTTTATGCCCAAGGATGAAAAATGAGGTTCCTAAACCTGCAAGTATCATTATGACAATTGCAAGGGGGAATGCTCCCATATTAATGCCAGCTGCAGTTCCAATAGCAGATGTGAAGGTATTGACTGAGAAAAGAAACCTATTAGTATGTACCCTTTTTGATACGGGTGCTCAGAAACCCTTCATTTCTGCAGACATTGTGAAGAAGTTAAAGTTATCTATTATTGGCAAAGTAAATCTAGCCATTACAGGAATCCTAACTATTAAGGAAGCTCAGTCTTTTGATTTAGTTAGACCTGTAATATAACTAGGCAGATATAAATGCCGTATAACAATAGCTGTACTTGATAATAATGACAAGTATGTATATATATATATATATATATATATATATATATATATATATATATATATATATATATATATATATATATATATAAGGACTGAAGGAAACCTCTGATCATCTAAAAGCTCAGGGATAAAGTTGGCTAAACGAATGTAGAATCTGATACTGTGGGTCCCATCAAAATGATAATTGGTTCTGATTATTATGGGGGATTTCTACACAGGACTTTCAAGAAGAATAAGGTACAGTTGCTCAAGAGTCCAGGAGGTAACCTTACTATAGGTTAGTTGCCTATTTCAAAACAAGAGGAGAGGCCAAACTAGTAGACTCAGTCTTTGTTACCCCCACACAGTCACAGATGGTAGCTAGAATAGGTGCAGAACTAGAACCTACTCAGATAAATGACGTGTTGGATGAAAATATGAACCTGTACACAAATTGTGGGACCTAGACAGTATAGGAATACACTTTGAGGAACCAACCCCTGAAGATAAAACAACTTTGGATTCGTATAACCAGTCTCTGGAATTTAAGGATGGACAGTATTGGATAGGATTACCATGGAAACTAAACCATTCGGAGTTACCAAAAAATTACAAAGCAGCTAAGGCTCAGTTAAATTCTCTTCTAAGAAAGTTGAGAGATAAACCAGAACATCTAACCATATATGATAATAATATAAAGGATCAATTGAAGAATGAATTTATAGAAGAGGTAGAATTCCCTGATAACCACAAGGAAGGACATTACTTGCCACATCATGCTGTAAGCAAGGATTCAGTAACTACTCCCATAAGGATAGTTTTCAATTGTAGTAGTAAAACGTCCAAGGGATCAGCTAGTTTGAACGATTGCCTATACGCTGGACCTGCACTAAGAGAGAATTTAGGGAATTTGTTACTATGATTTAGAGAGAAACCTTATGCTTATACAGCAGACATTAGTAAGGCCTTTCTCAGAATAGGACTGAGAGATGAGGATAAGAAATTTACAAAATTCCTCTGGCCTCATGATCCTCAAAATGAGGATAGTCCATTGAAAACTTACTGTTTCCGATCGGTGCTCTTTGGCTCTTGTGCTAGTCCTTTCCTACTTTGCAACACTTTCAAGCATCATTTTGAAAATGCCAAATGCTCAGAAATAGGGCAGGCTTTTTACATGGATAATTTGCAAGGTGTTGCTGAGACAGAGTCGGAAGCATTGAAGGCTTATGAAGTAGCCAATTCCGAGTGTGGAAAGGCAAATTTGCCGTTACAGAGATGGAATACAAATTCACCGCTTTTGAGGAATAGAATACAAGAGGACTATCCAAATTCTGACATTCCCCAAGTTCAAAATGTATTGGGTCTTAACTGGGATACAAGAGCTGATGTAATAAGTTTGAAACCAATTAAGTTCTCTGATGTCACTCTCACCACGAGGTCCTTGTTAAGTCAGGTCTCCATGTTATTTGCCCCATTAGGTTTAGTCAGTCCTATAGTTATTAGGGGCAAATGTTTAGTACAGGAGGCTTGGCGAGAAAAGTTAGACTGAGACTCTGAATTAAGTGAGACATATGTGGAACAATGGGAACAGATTAGAAAGGAGTTTGAAACCACATCAAGCATATGTATTCCCAGGAAAAAAACAGTAATGAGAAGTCGCATTTATACATATTTTGTGATGCTTCTCAAAGGGCTTAGCGGAGCAGTAGCTTATTGTGCAACAGGAGAGGATAGTAAGATTATTATGTCCAAAGCCAGAATTGCGCCAATTAAAGGGAGAATCCTACCTCAAATGGAATTGGCTTCCATAGAAGCAGGAACTAAATTGGCCAGGTATTTGACAAGTAAACTTGGATGTTGTAGTACCTGAGCCAGAAGTAACTGATATCAGCCAATTTTCATCAATAAGACAACTTATTAACACTACTAAATTAGTTGTTGAATTTTTGAATAAGAAAGTGGGGTTTCGGAAGTTAGATCCCATGGAATAATGGCTGATAAGGATACAAAGGAATTATTACGGAGAGATATATGACCTTTTAGGCCAAGGCACTGGGAACAAGAGATTTAGGCTTGTTCTTAGACGGAAAGGGTCTGCTTAGATGTCGGGGCAGAATAACAAAGGCTGATTTGCCTCTCCAAACTAAACAGCCTATATTATTACCCAAGAGTGGATACTTTATACAGTTAATTGTAAAGGAAGCCCATGATTTGACTCTTCATGGAGGTGTGGCGCAGACTTCGGCCTGAATCCGGGAAAGGTATTGGATCCGTAAGGTAGACAGGTCATAAAGAAATATCTCAAAGGTTGCATCACATGCAGGATGTATGAACAACGACCATATGACACTCCAGGACCACCTGCCTAACCAGCCGATAGGGTAAATGTGAGTTGGCCCTTCAAGGTAACTGGAGTGGAATACACAGGGGCTATAACTGTTAGTGAGGGAACTCCCCATAAAGTTTACATGTCTATTTACTTGCACCTACACAAGGGCAATTCATGTAGAAATGGCGGAAGATCTGAGTTCAGAGATTTTCCTGAACTTATTTCGATGATTTGCCGCTAGGTCTTGTCCTAACAAATTAATAAGCGACAACGGAACCAATTTCATTGGAGCAGCACCTTTACTTTTGAACATAATGAATGACCCAAAGGTTAAGTTGGCACTGGGAATCTGAAATTGTACTTGGATGTTCTTAGCTCCAAGGCAAAATGGATTTACTGAACGAATGACTGGTATTGTGGAAAACATTACACAGAACTGAGATCACAAGAGAAGAGTTAAGAACAGTGATAACTGAAATTGAAACTAGGATCAATAATAGACCCCTAACCTATGTAGATGACACTAGCATTTCGATTGAGGCCTTGACACCAACTCATATGTTATATGGCAGAAAGTTCCATCCGGTGCCTTCTTTGGATATCCAGGAAGAAGTAGATGATCGTACCATAGAAAATAATGAATTAGGACAACATCTGCGGGAGGGATATCAACATCTGAAAAGGGTATTAGATAAATGGAATAGACACTGGAGCGAAGAACATCTTTTGAGCCTACGAGAAAGATTTTATGGGGCTCAGGCTGCCAGCAACAAGTCTGTTATAAACATAGGGGATGTGGTCTTGGTGAAGACAGAACAACCAAGATCCCAGTGGCCTTTAGCTAAGGTGATCTCCACGCACCGAGATTCAGAGGGTGTGCTGAGACTCGTAAAAATAAAATGTAGGGGACATATAAACATAAAAACTACTGATAAACTGGTACTCATTAAGTTAGTGGCTACCCCGGATACAGGAGATGGTGGAGATAAAACAGGCCAAGATGCACGACCTAGAAGGGCTGCAGCACAGGATTCTCGAGACCTATGGAGGGAACTACTGGCTAAGGGTCACATTACATGATACAGCGTATCATTTTTCGCCTGGCCCCAAAACTGTGGGAAATATTTCCCCCCAGAGCAGTTGTGCCCTCTGCTTTTAAAATAGTCATCCCTGGTTAGATAGCAGAGGAAAACCTGAGATCGTTAATACCTATTCAAGCAGTTTTTATAACCCAGAAATTATGTTCTCTTAAATAATTCTCATTATTAATACATTAAATGCTACTGCGTCTAACCCTCATGGACAACTATATTGTAAATACATGTAATTATTTGGAAAGTTCCATTGACCTAAACTGCGTCTGCTCGGTAGATGACGTACCCTGAGGATGAAAAAGCCCTTGTATAAAAAGCAGATGTAGGTTTAACATATTTACATAGGTAAAGGGAATTTTTGGTTTGGTTTTAGTTTGATTAAAACTACGATTAATTAGTTAGATCCGGCCTGTATATATCATGATGTAATCTAACTATATTTAGCATTGTAATTAATTAATAACTGGCACCTCTACAATTCTGTGAAAAACTAGAGGCTTGTCATTTTGACTCACTCTGCTCCTAGACTTCGTTGAGCAAGCACGTTGTAAATAAACACCTCAAGGACGCTTGGATGCCCAGGCAACCGACATAAAGTCAGGCTCGTCTTCATCTGCTGTCCGACTCTTTCTAGCTAAGTAACCTTTACGAATTAGCCAAGTCAATGGAGGATTAGCTAGGAGATAGGAGAGTAATAATTATGTGAGTTAAGATATCAGTTACGGTACATTTAAACCTAAGAGACGTGTGAATTTACTCAAGGACAAATTTTTGGTTCCTCGAGTGAGGACCTATGATTTGTTTACCAGAAATTTCTTACATTTTTGGTGACGAATGAGGATACCGACGTGTATAAAATCAAATTTCTGACAAATATGTCTTCATGTTTGTGTAATTTATACACTTGCTCCGGATGGTTAGAACGTGAATGCGAGTAGATTAATATGTCTGTTTGATAGCTGACGGATTGCAGTAATGGATTTTGTATTTTAAATTGCAATTTGGATTTAAAATCATGATGTGTTTCCTGCTCCAGATGGTATGCGAATGAGTAGTTTAAATCATGTACATGATAGCTACCAGAGAACTGTAATGGATTTTGTTTTTAGATTGCAGTTTAAAGTACATAAAACGTTTTCCCCATCTCCTCCCTTTTGCTAGCAGGTTTGAAAACTTGCAGGTCAGTGAAACCGTGACCAACTTCCGAATTCCTCGATTGGCTATGTTCACTGTAATAACTTTTTGGTCTGTCATCCTTTCGTAAAACAATAATTATAAAGTGTGTTGGAGCATCAGGTTCTGTGTCAGTTTTAATAAAGGAGATATTCAAACAGTAAATGATAATTTGAATATAACATTTGTTCATTCGCGAGATGACAGGTGTATAAGAAGGGCACGTTGGTACATAGTTATTTTTGTTCTGTTTGGAGAAAGGTTTGAGTTACATCATGCCTACATCAGTACATGTACATATTATTTTAGTACTCATAATTATACCACAACATAATTATAGACTACTTGTTGTCTCAGCTACATTACCTTACAGCAGATGCTGTTGCTACCTGCCTTAGTAATAACTGTCTCGGCAATACCTTCATTTGCCTTACTTTTTATTTTAACTTATATTACCTACAATTATACTTCAGCTGTTACACTAAATTAGCTGTTTTGCATATTACCTGGAGCTGTATTACAAATGTACTTAAGTATTACCTTGAGTTTCATCTAAACTGTTACCTGACATGAGAGACGTCGGAATCAGTGCTTGTGAGACTGCAGCAACACAAACCGATAGGCACAGTGTGAAGACAGCTCCCATTATCATCTTTTTCAGGTTATCTGTTGAAAAGTTTGTTTACAGGTAATATTTAACATCTTATTTGGAGCAAATTTTACAACAACAACAACAACTACTACTACTACTGGTGCCACTGCTACTACTGCTACTACTACTGTTACTACTACTACTACTACTACTACTGTTACTACTACTACTACTACTACTACTACATAGAAATGGGTATGTATCTATGAAAATATAATTTTGTGCACACAGTTGCAGCAGTTGGCATCAGTACTTACTTTTCCGTCTCAGTAATCATAATCATACAGTATTGTAATATAGGACGTGAACTTGCCTTCTCGTATCAGGAGACCTAAATAGGGACGGTAAATGTGTATGCAGTGTTTATGGCAAGCTTTAGTATTCAATAGTGTTGTCTACATTGTAAAACATATGGTGTATACTGCATCGTAATCATCGCTAAAGTGCATTGACTGATTGTTGTTGTTATTATTATTATTATTATTATTATTATTATTATTATTAGATCCAGATATTATATTCAGCAGAGGTGTGGCACCTCACAATGAAAGTTTAGACCGAGATTTTACCACCCTCAGTACGAGATATCTTTCCTGAATTAAACATAATCATGTGGAGGTACAAAGAAAAAAAAAAACTAATGTCAAGAGTCACAATTGAAATAAAGCAGCCAGTCTCTTCAGTACGATGTATTATTAGAAAAAAAGCCCGTCAAAGGTAATGTGGAATATATCCCGGGTGTCACTTATCGTTTTGCCTCAAAGCTGTTCAAGTCCACGCTGTTTGTTCTTTGACTGTGGAGAGTATCCAGTTTACTCTTGTTGTCTGGTGCCGGAGACAAATGCCTTCTCGCGGTGGCATCAGTGTAAGAGGTCGGCTCCATTGCCTGAATAATCAAAAATCCCACACCATCTCTTCCTCGAAATGAGTATGGTTGACTACAGGAGGACAATTTCAGCCTGCAGTCCACCGAGTTCACTTTCATATGAGGCTGGAGTAGCAACTACTACTTTTATTACTACTACTACCACCACCACCACCACCATTACCACAACTGTTGCTGATGCTGCTATTATTATATGTTAACCACTACTACTATAACCATTACTACTGCTGCTACTATTACTACTACAACTATAACCAGTACTGTACCGGCTTGATGACATACTGTCATTGATGAGAGATGTGAATGCATAGGCTCTGCTCCTTTATACACTGAAACTTTGATGAGTTAGTTATATCTTGTAGTGGCAGATGTGACGGAGTTCATGTTTGGTAATGGAAGAAAGACCTCCATACAAAGTTAGTATCATTTTATCTGAATACAATATTATTGTTTTAAAGCTGTCAATCGGAGATATTAGTATTGTTCTAGTTAATGTCTGTATTATAAGTGCCATATGGAAGAAGAGAACATTACAGTTATACCTAGAAAATCATGGCAAACTTGAGTATATTTTAACCAATTTTAAATTTGACAGGATTTACATTTTAGGTGATTTTAATGCTGACCTTTCCGGTGGTACGCCATGGAGAAACCTGAAGAATTGATGGTGGAGAAAAATATAACTTGATTTAATGTTAACATGATGGACAATAATATCTTCATTATTAGGCCTATTGCATATAATGGTGCCTATACTGAGTGGCTTGTCCATATAATTAGCACTAATAATAATTCCTCTAAAATAGTATACATTGAAGTATTATACTATACAACATGACAGGTTCAGAATTTTTTATTTATAGCACAAATTGCTATTAATAATTCTAATTATTCCACATATTTTAACCACAGAGCACAAAGAGCAGAATTTTCAGTAATGTGAGACAATCTGAAGATTGGGGAAGCAAAATCAAAATTTCCTGAAGCAGAGCTATTGGAAATATAATACGAATGCATTTAAATGTAATAATACTTGAATCCCATAACAGAAACCGTCTCAATGATATAGATCTGGGTTTTAAAAAGATTACAGTGGTCTTCACTCTGATTTGACAGGGAACAAGTAAAGACAAATAAGTATAAATTTATTCATGGATGGGACCATCATGTTCAAAATTTCTATACAGTAATTCTTACCGAAGTAATTATATTTTTTGGCAAGAATATGGGAAACAGAGAAACTGAAGACTCTAGAAAAATGCAAGAGAGTAGAAAAGTGTTTAAATGGGGATTGTCTACCGGTTACAGAAAAGAGATTAATGGAAGGTCTAGATCAGTTCAAGAAAAATTTTGTAACGAAGATGAGAATAGTTTCTGGAAAGAGGTCAAGAAGCAAAGCAATAACATCAAATCCTTCAGAGTTATTGATGGGAAAGAAAGAGGAGATGAGTAACTGAAATCTGTAGTATGTAATTTTTAGGCACTGATGCTTTGGTAACAGATGAGGAAGAAAGAGTATTGAGTAACGGATTTAAAGTTGTATGGCCAGTGCAAAGGAAGAGTCACATAATACAGTACTATCGTTGGTAAGGGTAAAAGTTCAATAAAAAAAAATTAATAATGGAGTGGGACATGAGGGTCTTCTTTCATTTCTCTTAGAACATAGCACAGATGATTGTTTAGAGAAAATTGTAAATTTTTTAAAACTTGATATAATCACTGCTACATTCCAATAGAATTATTAAAAGCTAACATTGTAATAATCATTAAAGATCATAATGCAATGCATCAGACTCTTCTGATTTTAGACTTGTTATGGTTTCTTCATGTCTTTGAAAAATTTTAGAGTTCCATATTTTAGACATTGTTACGTCCCCGTCTCTCACTGTTGCAGGCTACAACAGCAGTAGTTTCAGTATAGGACCCACCTGTGGGCAGCCACCTTGTCGTGGTGGGGGGCTTGCGTGCCCCTGTGATCCCACAAGCCTGCCCACGGATGTAATGACATCTGGCAGGGTCTCCCATGCGGGTAGGGTTGTGGGTGAGGAGTCTGACTAAGCGATGTCCAAAACGTAAGTTACCCGTATGGGTCATTGGTTCTACCCACAAGCAAGATCGCCATGGTGCTGTCCTGAGTTGGTTGGTTGGGTGTCTGGGCTGGGGGGTGTTGGGGAAGGGGGTCTTTGCCCTGGTGGGGACGAGGTGCCCCGCTTCCATCAGACCGCGCTCGGTCCCCTCACTCCCTGGTAGGCGGTTTCCCTTGGCTCTTGGTGCCATTTTATCTCACTGCTCTATGTATGGATACAGCAGACATTTCTTTAACCACTCGTGTGGTCGGTGACCAGTCGCACGAGTTGGCATCAACTGGTCACTCTCTGGCCGACGACCCTGTACCCTCCGGGTCATCTGCCAAAACTCCAAATGAAGATGCTCTTTCGAGCTGTTACCTGGTGTTTTTGTGAAACACTCTTATACAAAGTACATAATACTCAGAACTGATGATGGTACTTCCTTCTAGAACCTAAAATGTTTTCAGATTCATAGTGGTCTAGTTACAGCATGTGGATTTACCCCCAAGGTCTCTTTGTAGGGTGATGGTTCTCTATTGCTAGAAGCCAGGAATGAAGAGGAGAGTTCACCATCCAGTCCCTAACTATGGTCGCTGGTTACCCTGTATCTGCCTCTCGTCACTTGGTCCTAAATCAGTCCCGAGGGGTTGTGTATTCTCGTGACTTGATCTCATATTCTGATATTTCCCACTTAGAGGGGCTGGCTTCTCAGGGAGTTGTAGCAGTGCAAAGAATAATGAAGAAAGTTGCTGGCATTTTAACCCCCATGCCCACTCTTATCTTGACATTTGATCGCCTTACTTTGCCGGAGGTAATCACTGCTGCGCGGTGGAAGCTTAAGGTTAAACCTTATATTCTCCGATGCAGAAGGTGCTATTATTGTCAAAGGTTTGGTCATGTTCGCTGTTCTTGCGGGTGGGAAGCATCTGGCCTTCCTGAGGTTTGTCGAAATTGTGGTGGAATGTCTCATTGTATGGATGATTGTTCTCAACCCTCTAAATTTTTGAACTGTGGAGGAGCACATGCAGCTTCCTCAAGGGATTGCGAGGTGTACAAGTATGAATATGAGATTATTTCTGTCCGAACAAAGGAGAAAATTTCCTTTTCTGAGGCAAAGGCTAGGGAAAGGGAGCGGTTCATTCGCCCTGGGGTTACCTTTGGGGCTGCGTTGTCTCGCCCTAAAGCTATTCGGAAGGTGACCCTGCCTCACACAATGCCCCATCAAATTCTCAGGGTTCTACTTCCTGGCCTTCTCAGCTGGGGGGTTCCACTGAGGAAGTGCAGCCTGGAAGTGGCTGTGCTTCCTCCGGGGAGGTGCCTCCTGTCTCTGGAAGTGTCCCTTCTGTGGTGGTGCTTCCAGCATCTGAGAGTGTCTCCCCCATCCCACTTCCTCTGGTTCCTCCTGTGACAAACACCCGTGTCGATGCTACACCTTGTTTTGACACATCCAAAACTCCCAATGTCCTTCCTCTGCAAGAAAAGCATCGGATTGGCTCCTTGGAGTGCTCAGAGAGCGAAGCATTGCTACCAAAGATCTCTGCAGTGGAGCCCACTACTTCTCCTCAGGACACTCAGGGGTCAGGGCAAGTGCAGGCTGGGGATGGCGTCTCACTGACGTCCCAGCCACCACCAGATAGTGGTGGTCCTCAGGTCATTGATGTGCCTGCTCAGCTACATGAGGCCTTGCCTTCTCAGAATTCCAGAACTGTGGGACGCGCTACTGATCGTGCTTCTTCTAGTGGTGGCACTTCCTGCTCTATTCTGGCTAGGACAGTATGCGGTTCACCTGCCAAACCATCTCTTGCCCCGCCACAGAAGAAAACCATTGTCCGGCCCTCTTCTTCTTCCTCCAGGTTTTCTGCAGCTGGGCGGCACACTGTACACCATAATGGTGCCAGGCAGTCCCTTCCTAAGGGCAGTTCTAACCAGCAATCTAAATCTGGTTGCTTGCCGGGGGCAAGGTTGTCTCGCCCCTTAACCTGATTCTTCCTTCACTGTGGGTGCTATGGCATTCTCAGCCAGTATATTATAATGGAATTGTCGAGGGCTGCATGGTAATTAGGAGGAGCTGCGGACCCTCCTGGCTTATTCCCCTTTGTGCGTGTGTCTCCAGGAAACTCTTGTAGGGCTTGCCACTCGTCATGCACCACCTGGGTACGATGCTTTTTACTCATCTCCAACCCAGGATCCTGTTGGAGGTGGTGCTGTTTTCGTGAGGGCTGACATCCCTCATCAGCCAGTCCATCTCCAGTCTGACCTCCAGTGTGTTGCTGCGTGGTTGTATGCCCACCACTGGTATACAGTTTGTGTCATTTATTTACAACCCAACACAGCAGTCAGTAGGATGGAACTTCAGAACCTGCTTGGTCAGTTACCTACGCCCTTTCTTCTACTGGGGGACTTTAATGGTCGCCACCCTTTGTGGGGTGACTGTCTTATTAACCAACATGGGAGTTTGTTGGCATCCTTAATGAAGGATGAGGATCTTGCCCTCTTCAATACTGGGGAGTTTACCCATTTTCACCCCCAAACGGGTTCATTTACTGCAATCGACCTCTGTCTGCTCTCCTGACTGTCTCCTGGACTTTACCTGGGAGGTTATGGAGGATCTCCATGGAAGTGAGCACTTTCCCATCCTCCTTACTGCAGCAGTATCTAGTCCCTATTCCCGTCTACCGAGGTGGAGACTGGACAAGGCAGATTGGTCCCTTTTCTCTTCTCTGATTTCTGTTGATGTCTCCGTTGACGACTTTCCACATATTGATGAGGCTGTTTCGTTCTTTACCTCCGTTCTGCATTCTGCTGCCCTTCATGCTGTTCCTAAAACCTCTGGCACATATCGCTATCGACCAGTCCCATACTGGAATGAGGATTGCAGTGTTGCTGTATGTGAGAAAAAGTTAGCTTTCTCCCATTATCGTAGATTCAGGACAGAGCATTATCTTGTCAAGTTCAAGAGGGCGCAGGCAAAGGCTCGTCGGGTGCTAAAACAAGCTAGGCGGGACTCTTGGATGGCTTAATGTGTCATCTGTAAACTCAAAAACGCCAGTGTCTCAGGTGTGGAGGAGGGTGCAAAAGATTTCGGGAAAATTCACTGAAGGTAGGTCCCCCGTGCTGATGTCTAATGGTGAACCTGTTGGTGACCCTGCAGCTGTGGCCAATATTTTTGCATCTGCCTTTGTGGTGGTCAGTCAGAGAGGTACTAGCTCACCAATATTTGCCAGACAACAGGTGATACAAAAGGCAAGGGTACTGGACTTCTGTTCAGGGAATGTGGAGTCCTGCAACCTCCCTTTCTCTGGTTGTGAACTCCAATCTGCCCTTTCCCTCTGCCGTGACACCTCACCAGGGCCAGATGATATTCCCTACACAACGCTTCAACACCTGGATGATGATGTACTGTCCTTTCTCCTCAGCCTTTATAACAGAATCTGGAGGGAATCCTCTCTTCCCACCTCTTGGCGTGAGGCCATTGTCCTGTCTTTCCAGAAGCCAGGGAAGGCAGGTTACAGTCCCATGGAGTATCGGCCAATTGCCTTAACGTCCTACATGTGCAAATTATTTGAGAAAATGGTCAACACATACCTAATACAGTATATTTCCTAGAAAGGTATGAATGTCTTTCTCGTGTCAGTCTGGTTTTCGAAAGTGTCACTCAACAACAGATGCACTTGTCCGTCTTGAGGCTGCAGCATGTGATGCTTTTGCTAGACAGCAGCATCTAGTGTGCGTTTTCTTTTATCTTGAAAAGGTATATGATACTAGATGGTGGTTTGGTATCTTCCAACAACTCCATTCTTTTGGGTTACATGGCAGGCTACCCCTCTTTATATTAAATTTTCTGCGTGACCGCTCATTCAGAGTTAGGGTTGGTGTCACCGTCTCCTTCGTACCCTCAGGAGGAAGGGGTGCCTCAGGGAAGTGTCCTCAGTGTGACCTTTTTTGCAGTAGCATTGAATGGTATAGTGTCTTCTATTCCAGAAGGGGTGTCAGCGTTACTGTATGTTGATGATTTGACTTTATGATATGCTGCTTCCCGAATGTCCGTGGGTGAACATCGCATGCAGCTTGTTCTGGACAGGGTCTCTCAGTGGGCCACAGTGCACGGCTTCCGTTTCTCCCCAACAAAGATGGAGACCTTGAATTTCTGCCACTTGAGAGTTAAGCCCGACCCAGATCTCCAGTTATATGGTCACAGGGTGCAATGTGTCGCTGAAACAAGGTTTCTCGGACTTCTCTTCGACAGGAGACTGACGTGGGTACCTCATATCCGTTCATTACGACTCTAATGCCTTCATGCCCTGTCTCTCTTTAGGACCCTATCTCACTTGTCTTGGGGCACTGACAGAACCATCCTGCTCTGACTCTACAGTGCCTTAGTTAGGAGCAAATTGGACTATGGATGTGTGTGGTGTACTCCTCTGCTACTAAGGCACGGCTGCGGCCACTAAATTCTGTCCATCATGCTGGGATTCTCCTGTCAACTGGGGCTTTCCGGTCCTCACCGATTGAAAGCCTGTTGGTTGATGCGAACGAACCACTGCTGGATCTCCGCCAGCAGTCCTTAATGGTGCAGTGTTGGCACCGCCTTCACCGTCTTCCAGCTTCACTGAGTTGTCAGGTTGTCTCTGAGATCGCTCTTTTCCCCTTTTATGACACCCACCCTCGCTATCCACACCCTTTCTGGTACAGAGTGAGGGCTGCCATGGAGGAGTTGGGTGTCCAGTCCTCTCCTGTTTGCCCTGTGCGTGTCCCTTGAGTGGCCTCCTGGCTTCTTCTAGAGGTACAACCATGTGACTACTTCCTTGAGAGGAAGACCTCTCTTTCCTCATAGGCAGCATTGTCTTGTTTTTTAGAACATGCGTCTGCTCACAATGACTTGATCCTTGTATATACTGATGGCTCTATATCTCATGTAGGGACAGGCTTTGGTGTTATCTTTCGTGATTTTAGCCGTGGTGGGAGTCTCCCTCCTTGTGCATCTCTTTTTAGTGCTGAACTTACTGCCATTTTAGTTGTGGCTGAATTGATTTCTAGCTTTCCTCCAGCTTCTTCTCCCATTTTTAGTGACTCGGCCAGTGTCCTACAAGCTTTGTCTTGTGGCTTCCCATCACATCCCCTGGTCTTGTCTGTCTTGGAGTGGCTCTTCTTATTATGTAGGCGAGGATACTCTGTACAACTGTGTTGGGTCCCAGCACATGTGGTGGTTGTGGGCAATGAGCGTGCTGACTCTTTCGCAAGAGCTGCTGCCTCTCGCCCTTCCTCTCCTCAATACCGTGTCCCCCCCGAGAATTTATGTGCAGCCACTGTGGAGGCTGTCCCTCTCTCAGGCAGCAGAGGTGGGATGCAGCAGGGGCGAACAAACTCCGCAGCATCCGTAGGAACCTGGGTGATGGGGGGTATGTGGGACTGTCCCGACAGTGGGAAATAGCTTTGGCTAGTCTCCAAATCGGCCATACTAGGTTGACCCATGGTTTTTTAATGGAGAGGGCACCCCCTCCCTATTGTGATGACTGTCTGGTTCCTTTATCTGTGTGGCATCTCCTTGTCGAATGCTCCAGTCTTGGGGACCTTCGTCGGCAGTACCTTTCCGGGTGCCTAGCTGCCGATGGATCATACCTTCTTTCCTCAGTTCTTGGGGAACAGGCTTGTGCTATGGGGGGAGGCATCTTCTCTTTTGTGTTGAGTTCTGGCCTTCTCCACAAGCTGTAGGGCTTTTCCATATTTTAGTTTGTATTTTAATGATAGTGTTCTAATTTTAACCCATATCATTCCACCATGTCTTTTAGCTTTGGTTTCTTTTATTCTTTTATATTGTTCATTTGTTTTATGCATTGTTTATCTCTGCTTTTTATAATTTTCTATAAATTTTTACTTTCTTTTAATTTTATGTTCGGCAGCATATGACCTCTGCTGTTGTGCCGCCATGTCATATTTTCTTTCATTCATTCATTCATTCTACTACAACAACTACTGCTACTAATACTACTACAAATTTCATTGCTCAGCAAGAACGTTGATCATTAGGTGCTACTACTAATATACTGCTAATACTATTCTTGTTATCCCTCACCTTACGAGGTGGAGCGTTTATGCCTACCTTTGTGTGTGTGTTTGTGTGTGTGTGTGTGTGTATGTGCGTTCCCATTATATCTCATGAACGGCTTGAGGTATCAACATGAAACCATCAGAGTATCAAGATATGGCCAAAATCTTGGCCAAGTTCGAAAATGGGCACTCGAGGTCAATGCCAAGGCTACATAAATGGCTTCCAAAAGTCAACTACTACGGACTCCAGAGGCAGTGGAACAGTGTTTTTCAGCAATAACTTTTTATCAAAGCATTGGATTACGGTGATGTTTTACCAGGGTATGTTTCAGACCCCGACCTAACTGGCGTCTGTATGGTTTAGTACCAAATGTGGAGACTTAAGGGACGTAAAAGAGGAAAATAAGCATGGAAGGCGACTGTTTTACCCATTGTTGGAGCGAGGCTAGTCGGGAATTGCCCCACCCCCTCACTCATATCGTGACGTCATTTTGACGTTGTCCACATGGACACCGCCTCCTGATCATCGTATGGGTGAAATATTGGAAAGGTTGGGTGTCTGCTTCGGTAGACGGAAAATGTTGCCCATGTTTGAAAAATAAGCCTGGTATTTTTGCATAGGCCTATAAGGAATTTATCCATTTTTAATGCAGGGATGTGAATTATTGTGATCTTATCATCATATATGGAAATACCATCCACTTGAGGTGTACAACTCCCTATATCCCCTGATTGAAGTACATTTCCAGCATTACAAATATGTAGGTGACGAAATGTGTAGGTGACGAAACATGATAGCCTTACATTGCACACATGACATGTTGCCTGTTATTGTCACAGTGGAATATATAGTTCAGCGAAGAGTAAGGAGACACCTGTTTAATAAGGTTACCTGAATATGAATTGTCAAGAAAAGTCAATAATAATATAACCACAAAGCATTTACATGAAACTTTCGGCCATTGATGCAATGATACATGGTATATGCATGTAATCAAGAGGCATGTATTGCAGTAGCTGGAGACAGAATGTGGATATATTATAATAGGTGTACAAATGAACTAAACAACATAGCACACGGTAACTTTTATTCAGTGTCACTCTACAGGAATAGGTCGTCATCCTCGTCATCGTCATAGCTGACGATGTCGATGAGGACGGGGTCCACGGGCTCGTGTTTACGTGGTTACTTCGCCCAGGGGCTGGATAGTCAAAAATTCACAATGGTTGTATTTTACAAATGTGTGTTCGGATCCTTGTATTTTTTGGTGTTGCTATGGCATTTCATTCTCACTCCACCCTGCTGTGGGGGGTTACCTTGATTTGGTGGCAGGGCTTGAAGCGTGGCTGGCAGTGCCATCTACTTTGGAGGCATGCCTACCTTTGTAGGGTTCGGCATTTGTCAGTGTCGTGGACCAAGCACCCCCTACATCACTGGTGGAGGAGACCTGCTGGTGATGTTAGTCCCAGCCTATTTACCATCTAGGGTGGGACTGTTGCCTCCCCACGTGTTTCCCATGCGTGACGTCCCATAAGGCTGGGAGATGGGAGTCCTGGAAGTTGAGCGATGCTGCACAATGCACCTTGCAGCTAGCAATACACCTCTTTGGTCCCTTATTCTGGCTAGATGGGTGGCCTGGTTGGGCCCGACCAGGTCAATCGGCATGTCATGCTTTGGCTAGGGCCAAGTGGGTACTGGGGGGCCTAGTGGCTCCTACCATCCTGGAGTCACCTTTGCCCAGATCCCCCAGTGGTTACCCACATATACTCTCCCACTACCTCTGGGGTCGCCAGTGGTGTTGTCCCTGGCATACGACCTCCCCTTGTTGGGCTCCATGGTGGGTGGAGGGATGGGGGAATGAAGTTTCTGTTGTACATTCATGGATCATTCAACAAAAAATACTGTTGACTCCTCATCTGTCCCTGGTAATTCTGCAGAGTCATCCTCTCTAATTGCCATGCTAGAGCCTTTCCAGGCCCCAAAGGACTATCCTCCTCTGGCCCAGCATTCAACTGGGAATAGGAGAAGGTCACGTCGGGTTGGTCTGGCTCCGGGGTTCAGCCCGGAAGAGAGTGAGCCTGAGACTTTTGCTAAGTATTTAGTACTGAAACCCTCTGCTGGTGGTTCAGTGCTGGATATAAATATTTTTGAATTGCACCGAGCCATTGTTTCTGCGTGTGGCCGTGAATCAGCGATCTTGACCCAGGGGCATGGTAGCCTACTTATTGAGGTGTCCTCCTCAGCAGAAAGATCCTGTCTCCAGAATCTGACCTCCATATCTGGCAACAGTATGTCCTGTGTACCCCATGTCACCTTCAACCAGAGTAAGGGGGTCATTTACTCTTGGGACCTCTTTCGGTACCCAGAGGCCTGATTATTGGAGGAACTTCGCTCCTCTGGCGTTGTGAGTGTTCACTGTATACAAAGGAAAATTGATGGTGTTCTGACCCTAACTCCGACATTGTTCTTGACTTTTGATAGATTAACATTGCCTACATCAGTGAAACTCGCTTGGCTATCTATTCTAGTGAAGCCGTATGTGCCAACCCCAAAGCAGTGTTTCCACTGTCAAGGTTATGGCCATGTTAGCTGCTTTTGCCACCATGCACAGGCTGGCCTTCCTGCTGTATGTGTCTCTTGCGGTGGACCAAGTCATACCAGTGACTGTCCAGGCCCCCTTAAATACTATCACTTTGGGGGTCCTCCTACTGTAAATTCTAAAATCTGCCCACGGTACTGTCTAGAAAAAGAGATTTTGTCTTCGAAAAACTGAGAGGGTTTCGTTTCCTGAAGCTAAGAAGAGAGGCCAGACTCACTTTTTCCAGCCCAGAGTTACTTATGCTGCTGTCCTTGCTGGAGTGTCAGTGCGCCGCCCTGTATCTCAGAGGCAACCTAGACGTTTTCCAGTACCCACTCCTTCAACTCGTGATCTAGAGGATGCTGTCCCCATGGTTGGTGCTGTTGGTGAGGGTGAAGTTTGCCCGACTGCTACCCCGCCTGTTTCTGCCCCCACTGTGGCGGCTGATGACTTACATAATTCTGTGGTGGTGGCAGACGACCACATTGACCGGACTCCTTCTCCCATCATAGCCAGTATGCCCGAGGCTCCATCTGTACCTGGTAAACATCACCGTTGTTCATCAGAGTCCTCTGAACATGAAGACCGGCCAGCTAAGGACTCTGTTGTTGACCCTTCTGTTGACACCTTTCTTGTTCCCTCTGTCCAGCAGGCTGAGGGATCTAACCAGGAGACACCTGAAGCTGATGGTTCAGCTCTGGTCCAGTCCCCACCTAGGGATGTTGGACCGCTCTTTGGTGCTTCAGATCTAAAGCATAGGATGACCTCCTCAAATGGCTCTAGACCTATGGGCTCTACTTCCACTTCTGGGGCTTCTGGTGGGGGCACTGGCCATCCTACACATTCAAGGACAGCCCCCAAGCCACCTTCCTAACAAATGGTATGCCCACTCCAAGAAGGAGTGTTGTAAGACTTCTTCCCCATCCTCACGTTTGTCTTCAGATGTTAGACAGAGGGAGCAGGTTTCTGGCGCTGGCCAGGCTCCTGTGAAGGGTCTTCATAAGCATCAATCCAAACCCGCTTGCTTGTCAGGTGTACAGTCCCGCACTTAATTGTCATTCCTCCATTATAGGTTCCATCATCCAGTGGAATTGTTGGGGATTACGTGCCAACTATGAGGAACTGTGTCGTCTTGTTTCTCAATTTACTCCTCTGTGCATGAGCATCCAGGAGACCATGGTAGGTGATACTGTTCCTTCCGATCCTTCTGGCTACCATGCCTTTTATTCTGATCCTGTGCTGGGCCAAGATCATCATGGAGGTGCTGCTCTCTTCCTTTGCAAAGATATTCCATACAGTCATCTGGACATCTCTATCCCCCTGCAGGCTGTCGCTGTCCGGATGTTTTTATGTCGACAGTATACAGTTTGCAGTCTTTATCTTCCTCCTAGTGCTACTGTTGAAAGGGCAGATCTGGAATTCCTTATTCATGACCTTCCTTCTCCCTTTCTGTTACTAGGAGATATGAATGGTCACCATCCACTATGTGGAAACAGTGAGGACAACCCTCGGGGTGTAATGCTGGCCTCTTTAGTGGAAGATGAGGAGTTAGACATTATCAATACCAATAAAATGACTTATTTCCATAGTCAGACTGGAACTTTTACTGCCATTGATTTGTCTTTATGCTCAGCTGATGCTGTTTTAGATTTTACATGGGATGTGTTGCCAGACCTGTATGGCAGCGACCATTTTCCGTTATTTTTAACTGCTAGTGTTGATGGACCTCAGGCACGTCTTCCTTGCTGGCTTCTGTATAAGGCTGACTGGCCACGTTTCAAGGAATTAAGTTCCATTTCCCTTTCTGGCAACGGGTTTGGCTGTCTTACTGAGGCTGTGTCATATGTCAACACCATGTTGCACCCAGCAGCCTTGTTATCTATCCCAAAAATGAAAGGTCAGTTTCCTAAATGTCCGGTTCCTTGGTGGAACTCTGAGTGAAGTTCTGCAGTGAGAGCCAAACGAGTCGCCTTCTCTCGACTTCGTCATCACCGTAGGGATCCTCAGTATTTGTGGCGTATCAGAGGGCACGAGCTCATATGAGGTAGGTTTTAAAGGAGGCCAGGCATTCATCCTGGAAGAGTTATGTTTCCTCCATAAATTCGAGGACTTCCATCACCTGGGTGTGGAACCGGGTAAGGAAAATTTACTGTTCCCTCCCCTCCTGTTTTAATTGCAGCAGGTGGACCTGTGGCTGATCCATTTGCTGTTGCAGAGTTGCTTGCATATCATTTTGTCAATGTGTCAAACAAGGATGCAGATACGACTTCGGCTTGCCACCATCGGCGCCTAGAGTCTCATGGTCTCAGTTTTGCCTCTTCTGAAGGAGAGCCTTACAATGTTCCATTTTCAATTTCTGAACTCCAGCCGGCTCTGTCACAGTGCCATGATTCCTCTCCTGATTATAATGATATTCCTTATGCCTTTTTACACCACCTGTCTGATGAGTCCCTGTTGTTTTTGCTTTCACTGTTTACTAAGATCTGGTGTTCTGGGGAGTTTCTGGCTTGCTGAGGTGTTGCTATAGTTATCCCCATCTCCAAATCAGGTAAGGACCACCTACAGGCGACGAATTATCGGCCTATTTCTTTGACATCTTGTATATCTAAAGTTTTGGAAAAGATGGTCAGTGTTAGGCTTGTGTGGTTTTTAGAGAGAGGTGACTTGTTATACCCTGCCCAGTATGGTTTTCGAAAAATGCAATCTACCTCTGATGCACTACTGTCCTTGGAATCTTCTGTCACTGAGGCTTTCTCCACAAACCAACACCAAGTCACGGTCTTCTTTGATTTGGAGAAGGCATATGACACTGCCTGGCATCATGATATTTTACTCTCTTCATGAGTTTGGTCTTCGTGGATGCTTGCCTATTTTTATTAAACAGTTTTTATCTAACCGAATTTTACGGGTGTGAGTGGGAGGAGTGCTTTCTACTGCCCGAGCACTAGAAGTTGGAATACCGCAGGGGAGTATCCTTAGTATTACTCTGTTTGCTGTAGCTATTAACAATGTCATTACTGTACTTCCTGACGGTGTACGAGGATCACTATATGTCGATGACCTCTTGATTTCCTTCACCTCGTCTAGAATGTCTCTGATAGAGAGGAAGTTGCAGCTGGCTCTCAATAGAATTTCTGACTGTGCGGAAACTCGCGGTTTCCATTTTTCTTCAACAAAGACATTGGCTATGCATTTTTGTTGTCTTTGAGGGGTTCACCCAGACCCTGACTTGTATCTCTGTAGTAGGAGATTATCCTGTGTGGAAGAGACGCGGTTTCTGGGGGTTTTGTTTGATAGATGACTAACCTGGGTTCCTCATATTCATTCTGTTAAGGCAGCTTGTCTTAAAGCTTTGAGTCTTTTGAGGGTATTAGCTCATACCTCTTGGGGTGCTGACCGTCAGACCCTCCTCCTCTTGCATAGGTCTCTTATACTTCTTAACCTGCCCCATCCCGACCACTTTTCCACCAATGACTCCCCCCAATTCTGACCATATTTAGACAAATTTCTTTTTGGCTCAAACCTCCGCTTTTGTTGAGAAACATCGAAAATTCATAGAGAAATCGCTCACCTGAGGTTTAAAACACTAAATACAGGTAGGAGTACCTCCTTACCTTACTGGGTTTTCTAACAGGCTGGCACCAAAGAAAACGAGTTCTATGGGAGGATAACTATTTCACACCACTCATAAACGGTATTTATTTATTCACTTGGTACGAATTTATATGTAGTACGAGAGTATATTGGTTTTCAAGCAGTAATATAGGCATTATAAGCATTGTTTCACTCAATAACTCATCACCATACCTGACCTTTTTTTGCCACATTATCTGATCATCATTTCTGACTGTTTCTTCCTCTAATCCTATGTAAAGTTTGTCCTCCACATTGTCATTGATTGGGGAATCACCCTTGCAATGAATTTCGTACCGTGGCATGACATGGCTTTACTGGCCAGGTCACTGATAACAGGTGAATTGCTGAGACAATGGCGTGCAGGGAGGGGGAGGAGGTCATGCTGGGTAAGGCATTGTCCCTGCCTGGCATCTTATAGAGGAAGGTGTCACGTGTATACGTACCAAAAATCACTTGCGAAAATTGAAACTTGTGCAAATTAGGGACCTTGCAATTGATTCGCGTTTATGTACGTCAATGGGATTGGCAGTGACAAAACGTGTGGACGTTAAAGAACGTCGACAGGATGCCGCGGGTTAAACTTGAATATGGGTGTGAGGTCTACTCCTCTCCAACAGATGCCCATCTCTGGTTGTTAAATTCTGTGCATCATGCTGGTGTGCATCTGGCAACCGGGGCTTTAAGATCATCCCCGATTCCAAGTTTATTGGTGGATGCTGGTGTACTCCCCCTGGATTTGCAACGTCAGTTGCTAATGATGAGGTGTTGGTATCGTCTTCACTGCATTCCAGACTCAAGTTCTTGTGCCATCGTCTCCCAGGATTCCCGATCTTCTGTTTTTGACACCCGTCCTAATTTCCCAAAGCCATTTGGTTACAGGGTCCAGTCTGTTATGATAGCCCTCTATGTTCCGAGACTGGCAATTTGTCCACATCGAATCCCAAGGGTGGGTTTTTAGCTGCTCCCTCGCGTGACATTCTGTAGGTCCGTTGTTAAAAAAAAGGGCTCACTTCCCTCTCAGGTGTCCCTCTCCCTCTTTTTAGAACATGCCTCCATTCATGAGGGTTCTGTCCCCATCTATACTGACGGGTCTAAGACTGATACTGTCTACCCTTCCTTTAGTAGGGGCGGTAGCCTTCCTGGCATTACTTCAGTGAATACAGCAGAACTGACTGCAATTTTATATGCTCTTAAAATCATTTTTACTCTCCCTCAATCTTTTTTTGTCATTTTTAGTGACTTGCATAGTGCTTTGTCTGCACTGGAGTCTTTTAATGCATCCCATCCATTGATTTTAGCAATTTTAGAGTGGCTTCTTCTTCTTGGCTGTCGTGACCGCCATGTAGACTTCTGTTGGGTACCCGCACATGTTGGTTTGGTGGGCAATGAAAGGGCAGATACTCTAGCTAAAGCTGCGTCTTCTCAACAGCCCTCAACCGACTACCCACTTCCTGCTTCTGATGTAACACCTTACTTGCGGTCCGCACTTCGTACGTGTTGGCAGAGACACTGGAATGTTGTTTCTCACAATAAACTAAAAGAAATCTTTCAGAGAGTGGTTGTGCCAATGGTTCTTCCCTCTATGTCTCGGCGATTGGGGTGGCTCTTGCTAGGCTTCTCATAGGGCATTCGCAGCTTACACATGGGTTCCTGATGAATGGTGAATCTCAACCGTACTGTGATGACTGCCTTGTTCCCCTTACTGTCCGTCACTTGCTGATCGAGTGTCCGAGTCTGGGGGAATTGCATCAGAATTTCTTCCATAGGCATGAGGGGGCAGATGGTGCCTACTGTTTGTCCTCGATGCTTGGTGAAGCCTCTAGCGATTTTAGTGATGTTTTTAGTTTTCTTCAGGGGCGAGCCTCCTTCCGCTTTTATAAGTAGCTGATATTTTATAGTTTCTTATTTTCAGTGTTTTATTCCAACTAACAGATATTAACTTTAATTTGAATATGCACTTTTTCTTTTGCTGTGTGTTTTACCTTGTTGTCCGGCGGCATATGATCCTGGCAGTTGCGTCGCCAGATTTTAATTATTTGAAATCAATCAATCAATCAATCAGATCCCAAGGGTGGGTTCTTGGCTGCTCCCTCGCGTGACATTCTGTAGGTCCATTGTTGAAAAAAAAGGCTCACTTCCCTCTCAGGTGTCCCTCTCCCTCTTTTTAGAACATGCCTCCATTCATGAGGGTTCTGTCCCCATCTATACTGACGGGTCTAAGACTGATACTGGAGTAGGATTTGTTGTTGTCTTCCCTTCCTTTAGTAGGGGCGGTAGCCTTCCTGGCATTACTTCAGTGTATATGGCGGAACTGACTGCAATTTTATATGCTGTTAAAATTATTTTTACTCTCCCCTAATCCTTTTTTGTGATTTTTAGTGACTCGCGTAGTGCTTTGTCTGCACTTCAGTCTTTTAATGCATCCCATCCATTGGTTTTAGCAATTTTAGAGTGGCTATTTCTTCTTGGCCGTCGTGGCCGCTGTGTAGACTTCTGTTGGATAGCCGCACATGTTGGTGTGGTGGTCAACGAGAGGGCAGATACTTTAGCTAAAGCTGCGTCTTCTCAACAGCTCCCAACCAACTACCCACTTCCTGCTTCTGATGTAACACCTTACTTGCGGTACACAATTCGCAGGTATTGGCAGAGACAGTGGGATGTTGTTTCTCACAATAAACTAAAAGAAATCTTTCAGAGAGTGGTTGTGCCAAGAGTTCTTCCCTCTATGTCTCTCGCAATTGGAGGTGGCTCTTGCTAGGCTTCACATTGGGCATTCACGGCTTACACATGGGCTCCTGATGAATGGTGAATCTCAGCCATACTGTGATAACTGCCTTGTTCCCCTTACTGTCCGTCACTTGCTGGTCGAGTGTCCGAGTCTGGGGTACCTACGTCAGAGATTGCTCCATAGGCATAAGGGGGCAGATGGTGCCTACTGTTTGTCCACGATGATTGGTGAAGCCTCTAGCGATTTTAGTGATGTTTTTAGTATTCTTCAGGAGGCGAGCCTCCTTTCACTTTTATAAGTAATTGATTTTTTATAAACTATTCTTTTATTATTTTCAGTGTTTTATTCCTACTAACAGATATTAACTTTAACCTGAATATGCACTTTTTATTTTCCTGTGTGTTTTACTTTGTCGTCCGGTGGCATATGACCCTGGCAGTTGTGCCGCCAGATTTTAATTATTTGCAATCAATCAATCAATCAATCAAATCCTGGTTGGGGCAGGGAACAGTCTATGGATTTGAATGTCATTAAATCAGGCTTTACTGATCTACCAGAAGACCCACCGACATGTCATAAAAATACCCCCACTACAACCAATACACCAGTCCTGCATGAGACAGCCCTATCATGTATTCGTATGGACGGTGGGTGTTGCGCCGAAGTGGTGACATGTAGAGGTGTATGATATGTAGGAGGACTGCTGGGCCTTGATAGCAGGATGTGAAGCCTATGCCCAGAGTCGGACACATAAAAAAAAAAAAAAAAGTCATGACAAGTACGTAAACAAGATGATTAAGTTGATGTACTCTAATGTAGATGGAATGGTATCTAAATTACTAGAAATGAATGATTATATCAAAGAAAAGGAACCACATATTGTTTGCCTAACCGAAACAAAATAATGTCAAGGATCTCAAACGATACACTAAACCTAGAGGAATACAATTTATGGAGAAGAGATAGGAACTTAAAAAAAAAGAGGAGGAATTATAATATTAACAAAGAAAAATCTGCAAGTCAAGGAAATAGAACTAGATGTACCCTCACAGGTAGAACTGATCGCAGTAGAGATTACTACGTCTGAAAGGAAGTTAATTGTGGCAATTTTATGCATGCCACACAGATCAAACATTTCGGATAAAGGCGAATATGAAGACCTGGCAGAGAAAACAATTCAAAGTTTAAGAGCATTGCTTCATAGAATGGAGGAGAAATCTGAAAGAATTATACTAACTGCAGATTTCAATACAAATATAAACTGGAATACTCTAGATATAAAAAGCCAAGAAAGCTGTTGGGAACAAAAGCTCCTGGACCTTGCGCAGGAGTTTTTCCTAACACATGTAAAATGAAGCATCAGAAAAAGAGGACTTGACATACCATCAGTACTAGATCTTATATTTACTAGGCAAGAAAATGATATTGACAATATAATGTATCACCCTCCATTCGGCAAAAGTGACCACGCAGTACTAAACTACAACTTCAGGAATGCATACTATTATGACATAGTTAATAGTAATGAAAGTTACATAAAGAGCCTTAACTACAAAAAGGGAAACTATCATAACCTAAAGAAATACTTCTTAGAAATCGATTGGGAAAAAGAGTTTAGAGGAAAAGAATTGAATGTTATATATAGAAAATTCTGTGAACTTTATTGAATAGGAGTCCAGAAGTACATCCCTCAGCACAAAGAAGCAGAAAAGAAAGTAAAGAAGTGGTTTAATACAGAATGTAAAAAATCAAAAGGAAAAAAAGAGATTTGTTGTGCAATAGATACAGAGGACACAATAGTGAAAGGGCAAATTACAACTATAAGCAGGCAAGAAACTAGTATACAAGAATGAGGGATGCCCAAAAACAGTTTGAGGAGGACATCGTAAATAAAAGTAGTGATAAACCGAGGCTATTTTACAGCTACATCCGAAGCAAAACCAAAGTAAAAGATAAAATACAATCCATTACGGATGAAGGCATCACCTACATACAGGAGAATGATATTTGTGAAGCACTAAACAAGAATTTCCAATCAGTTTTTACAGAAGAAAATAATTTTGAGAGGGATTATATGGAACATGCATGCCCACACGTACTATCAGATATACAGATATCAGCAAAAGAAATACAGGAGGAGTTAAGTAAATTAGACAAAGGAAAAGCAAATGGTACTAATGAAATTTCATGTTGGGTGCTACATGAATGTGCAAAGGAGTTAAGTAAACCGTTAGCTTTAATTTTCAAGGACTCTTTGGGACAAGGTAAACTACCTAATATTTGGAAGAAAGCAAACATTGTTCCCTTATTCAAGAAAGGGAAGACAAAATCCACTCAACTACCGACCAGTATCACTAACCAGTGTTGTAAGCAAAGTATTAGAGAAACTTCTAAGAAAAGTTTGGGTAAATCATCTAGAAGAACACAATATGATAACAGAAAGACAGTTTGGTTTCAGAAAAGGAAAATCATGTGTTACTAATTTGTTGAGCTACTATGATAGAGTAACAGAAACATTACAGAACAGAGAAGGATGAGTGGACAGTATCTGTTTAGATTAATTTCAAGAAAGCATTTGACAGATTACCGCACCAAAGACTTTTATGGAAACTGCACCACCAAGGAGGGAAACTGTATTGTTGGATCCAAGATTTTCTCAAAAAAAGAGAAATGAGAACAGTACTAAGGGGAAATTACTCACCATGGAGGGAAGTGACTAGCGGAGTTCCACAGGCCTCGTTGCTGGCACCAATTATGTTTTTAGTGTATATAAATGATATAGACAGTAACATAGGATATGAAAGTTATCTAAATATGTTTGCTGATGATGCAAAAATACAAAGGAGAATTACTAACACAGACTCTTGTAAGGAGCTAGAAGAAGAATTAAATAAACTTCATGAATGGAGCAATACATGGCAAGTGTCATGTAATCAAATTTGGTAAAAGTGGAAAAAGACCTGATTGGGATTATAAATTATGAAGTAAAGCCCTACACACATCAGAAAAAGAGAAGGACCTAGGTGTGATTATCAATAACAGACTATCTCTGGCTGACCACTTCAGTGAGAAGGTATGGAACATGTATACACTGCTTGCAAATATGAGAACAGCATTCACATACATAAATGAAGACATGCTAAGGAAGATAATAACATCATTCATCAGACCAACCCTGGAGTATGCGTCAGCAGTCTGGAGTCCTCATCTCAAAAAACACATAGATAAGATTGAGAAAGTTCAAAGGGCCGCTACAAGATGGGTACCAAGCTTAAGGGATCTAAGCTATGAAGAAAGACTAGAAAACTGAATCTGCCTACACTACAGGAGAGAATGAAAAGAGGAGACATGATTATGCTATATAAAAGCATATCAGGGAAGGAGAAAATAGACATAAATGATTACGTAACCTATGGGGATGCATCATCAAGAGGACACTGCACAAAACTGCATAAAAGGAGAGGCGATAAAGATGTAAGGAAATTTAGTTTCGCAAATATGACAATTGATCAGTGGAATGCACTACCGAATGAAATTGTGTGTGCCAAACAATTAATAAGTTTAAGGATATGTACGATACCAGTGGTTTAAGACGGGACAGTACGAGCTTGACTCATTCCTGTAAAGATACAGTTAGGTAAGAACACACACACACACACACACACACACACACACACACACACACACACACACACACACCATCTGCATCCATGCAGATGTTGCTTATATGACCATTATTGCGTCATGCAATGCGGATCGGGTCAGTTCATTCGATAAGCTAGTCTCACGTTGCTAGTATGACTGGTTGATGTGTTTCTGAGCTGTTCGTAAAAGGTGTTTATATTGATTAGAATGACAAGTAGACATTCATGCAAGCTGTCAGCTGATATATTTTGTTATGTATTTGGAGAATATGCTGGATCAAAGATGATCAAATTTAAAATCCACATTGATACCAAATTTGCTCGTGCATGCAAAGCATATTTTGGCGTGGGAATGGGCGATCAAGGTAAGGATTGGGCTCCGCACTGCACTTGTGTAGGTGTCGCTCTGCACTTGAAGCTTAGCTACGAGGAGTGAGAGAGAAGATGCCTATCCCATTTCCGAGAGTGTGGCGAGAGCCTTCGAATCACCACAACCATTGTTATTTTTGCATGGTTGGTATAAGTGGGACGAAGAACATTAAGGACAGTAAGAACATTGTATAACCAAATTTGCCTTCTTCGATCTCTCCCTTGCCTCACAACTATGAGCTGACTATTCATGTCCTCCCTGCATACACGGAAGTTATCTCTGACCATTAGGACATCGTCGATGACGGAGGGGAAAGTGATGATGCATTGTATGATGGAGAATGTTCCGGAGACACTACACACTTTCCCAATCAGCAGGAACTGGATGACTGGTCCGAGATTTAGGACTCACCAAGTCCAATGCTGAGCTGCTGGAGTCGCATCTAGGTGAATGCAAGTTGTCAGATCCCAGTTGCAAGTTAAGGTATAGGAATCGCTATGGCAAGTTTGCATCCTTCTTCAATATTTGTGAAGAAATTTCGTTGTGTTATTGTTTTGATGTTAAAGGTTGTTCAAGCCATGGGAGTGGGTTACAAGGCCTCAGAATGGCGACTCTTCATAGACAGTTTCGTGAAGAGCCTAAAAGTTGTACTTTTGCATAATGGCAACGAACTCCCATAAATTCCAGCTGCACATTCTGTGGAAATAAAAGAAGTCCATGAGAATGTGAAGATTTGTCTGACAAAGATCAAGTACTCAGATCACAACTGGGAGGTTTGTGGGGATTTCAAAATGATTTCGTTCCTACTTGGACTGCAAGGCGGTTATACAAAGTACTCATGTTTTTTATTCTAGTGGGACAGCTGGAGTGATGCAGAACATTTCGTGAGGAAAGACTGGCCTCTCAGAGAGAATCTCGCACCAAGCTCGTGCAACCTTCTGAGAGTTCCACTGTTCTCCAGAGAGAAGGTATTGGTACTGCCACTACACATAAAACTTGGTCTTGTGAAACAATTCATGAAAGCCATCGACAAGGATGGCGATGTGTTTCTGCAGATCCGATCAATGTTTCCTAAGTTGAGTGTGGTAAAGGTGATGGCTGGCATAATCACAGGGCCGCAAGATCGAAGAATGCTTGCAAGTCGAGAACTCCAGGGCAAAATGACCGATGATGAAGAGCGTGCTTGGAATGCTTTCACTGTACCAGACAACACAGATCAGGCCTGGCACATTTGTAGATGAATAACTGCGATGTGTGTCCTCTCGTTGTTTGGGGTAGCTGGCTTGCCGATGATCATTCTGTGTCGCTTGCTGGTATTTCCCTCATTTCCCTCTCCTCCTTTATTCACTGATAGCACACTTGTATATTGATATATCTTCACAAACTGTGTAATAATAAATAGCTAGGAGGTTAAATAAAGTCTGGTGTAACAAAATAATCTTTGACTATTCAAACACTATTATACAGTTACGTACAAGGGATTACACAGTATAAGTCTGAGTGCTATAATGAGTACGTCTTACTATCCCCACTCCCTGGCTAATACTGCCGGCTCTAAGCTCTCAGTGGGGCGTGGGAATGAAGCTGACAGTGCATCGAATGTTCGATGCTGATGCCTGTGAGGCAAGCTATGTGATGCCATGTTGCTATGTGCATCATGAGATATGCCAAAAGTAAGTCTGACATAAGTTATGATATATATATACATATACACTGCAGGTAGATAAGATAATGGATAATGAAAATATAGTTAATAATTATATATGAGAGCAAAAATATAGATACAACTAGTACATTGCTCGGCCACGTAAACTAGGACTGTCCTCAGGCCGGCAAAACTGAAGCAGGACTGTGTTAATATATTCCTACAATCTAGCTAACCTGTCGTGAGGCAGGAGTTGGTGGAACAACTTCTAGTCCTGACGCCTCACGTATGTCGTGAAGGCGATCTTCTAGACGCTTGAGACACCAACAAAAGACACAGACAATGATTAATAACGCCACGACAGGGATAGAAATTGTGGGGTACAACACATGAGGGAAGATGAGTGAAGGGACAGAGGACATAAGGACATCACTGTCATTCAAGTAGGACAACACCTTCAAACGTTCAGACACCACGGTTAGATTTTCAGGATGAACATCAAAGGACAGGGACAGTGGAACCAAAGAACTAGGTAGAACTGCCTGGAAACCAAAATGTTGCCTGTTAGGAAGGGTGGAGATCGCTGATGAACGAACTTCGCATGAATCAGGAGTGACATAATAACCTTCCGCAATGACATTGTTACTACGGCGAGAACACAATAGAGTAACACTCGCAGGTTCTGTGAAGTAGAAGAACTGATTACCACCAACGTGCGCATGGTAGACCGGCCAGTCAGGGCTCACAGGTTCAAACTGACAGAATTTATGGATCAAGTCCGAGTGATTCCGCACTACTGCTAGTTCACAAGGTGCTGACCTTGATGGCAACAGAGCAAACAAGTAAGCCGGACAAACGTGAACGTGCAAATAACTTGACTTACAGGAGGTCAATACAGTTTGGCTAGTGAGCGCAACCGACATGTAATCATCTGCCACAAGAAACATGTCTGACTGGGAAACAAGCTTGAGCAATGAATCATTGACATGCATCGGAAAGGGAGTGACACTGTAAGCTGAGTAAGTTACATCTGATTTCAAGGGAATGTGAACCAGTATTTGTGAGTCAGTGAGGGTTGCTTCCAACAACGGGTAATAAAATTCTAAGTGACTACCCTCAAAGAGTGGGGTCAAACTGAAATTAGCATGCACAAATTGAGTAGCAGACCTCAAATGATCTAGTGGTAGTAGTTCTGCATTAACACGGCCAAGCCCGGCATTGACAAGGGAGGTGATTATTGTGGAACACCGCTTCTGTAGTAAGGAAATGTCTGAGTCTAACTGTGCAAGGTACTGAGTAAGAAGGAACAAGTTCTCAAAAGTGGCAACCTGAGATCCAAGGTTATGAAAACGGGTTGTTAGTACATTAGTACGATCAACAACAGTGTTAAGGTGAGTCCTAAATTTCACAAACTCAGCATGCTCATAAGTGAGAAGCCTATTCTGTGATTCGACTACCTGAGCTATCACATTCAGTCTCTTGCCTAATGCAGATACATCAGATGCCTGAGCGGTGCCGAAGAGCTTGTTGAGGACCAGCCCACCCAGGTCGAATAATCCTCGACGTTGACGGAAGGATGGAGATTTATGACCTGCATTGAGAGAGTTGGTGGGGAACTGGTTGGATAGGTCAAGGATTCGGTCACGAAGTGTGTCCATTCTCTCAACAGCAAGATGAAGAGACGTGGCTAGTGCTGGATCCAGGGCACTAACGTTCATGGACTCCATGGTGAGGAGGGGTTGAAAGAACCCTCGCAAACCATCTAAGTGTTGGGCCAGGATAGGTATCTGTGCCGAGACCTGACCCATGGGGGATATGTCGTATTTAATGTTGACCACATCCTCCACAATCAGAACGGAGCCATCTGGAGCCACCAGCGCACCAGGACGCACCACATTGGGCAGAGGGAACCCCAGGGCCGACACCAGAAGTCCAAGGCAGAGAAGTGTAGTTATCATGATTTCCTGCAAAAGGTACAATTGAATAATACAGGGTACAATGCAGATACATAAGAATGATTTACACATGGTGAGCGGCGGAACGTAACTTACTCCGGTAATCATCAATGCTCGATGATGATCAAGAAGGATTTGACGGAGGTTGGGAGGAGGAATCGGTGTCCACCGATGGAACAGGGAAATCACCGCAAACTTTCTTACAATTGTCACTGTGTACCACTCACTCAGCACCGGAATGCAACTCCCGAACACGCAACTTGTTTCCAAGCTCCTCCTGAATGACACGTAGTGGGCCAGAGAAACGTGGAGAGAGCTTTGAAGAACGGTCTGGTTCAGCCACGAAGACCAAATCACCAGTAACAATATCACTTGGCTGCGCGTGTTGGTGCTGGCGATCTACCATCAACTGACGAGAGGCGTCCAGGGTATTACGGACCCTACCAAAAATATCCTGGCTAACAGCCATGTGTACCTTGGTATAATTATCAACATTATACACAGGACTGGGACGCTGCAGAAGGAGAGTATACGGGAGCCGCTTGTCCTCACCAAACAGAACAAAGTAAGGTGACTCTCCTATGGAGGCATTAATGGAACTGTTGATGGCAGAGGCTATCTGAGGAATCCATTCGTCCCAAGATGAGTGGCAACCTTGAACCACATGACGTAGAGCCTCCAGAATCTTCCTGTTAGCTCTTTCGACTAAGCCATTAGAAGCAGGATGATGGGCCACTACATAAGTCTGGGCAATGTTGAACTGGGAGCAAATTTCACTCACTAATTCATTTCGGAACTCCGTACCATTGTCTGACAACAAGACCTTGGGAGTCGTAAAAGGGTGAAACAGGTGCCTGACCAGAGCACGGGCCACCAAGAAGGCAGACTTGTCCGGTAGTGGAGCTAAAACTACATATCTACTGAAGTGATCTACACACACCAATAAGTACTCCATGCCACTATCACTACGAGGGAGCTTAAGAGTGTCAATACCAACCGTGTCCCATGGTTTAGCAGGTGTAGGATATGACAACATTGGTGCAGGAGGTCCAGTCGAGCCCTTGTGCTGAGCACATGACAAACAGCGTTGAATGTGGGCCTTAATGTCGGAGCACATGGTAGGCCAGTAGAAACGCCTACGAGCCTGTAGCAAACAACGTTCCACTCCAGGATGACCTGCCTGAGAAGAGTCATGTTCAAGAACCAACACATCCTGAATCAGCTCTGAAGGAACAACGACTTGGGTGACATCAGAATCTAAATGTCACACTAAGACACCATCTATTAAGTCATAATCAGATAATGATCCAGGAACATCCCTATCAGTAAGTGGATCACCTGACTCGAGAGCACATACAACACGAGACCACTTGGAATCACTCCTCTGAGCAGACCGAATCCTGTCTAGAGAGAGTGTGGACAGAACTATGTCTGCCACAGCTGCAGCAACAGGAACATTCCTTGACAATGCATCAGCCACGACGTTCACCTTTCTAGGTAGATATTGTATGTCAGGATGGTAGTCCTGAATGATCAAGAACCATCTAGCTAGTCTGCCCGACAGATTGCGACCCTTGAAGAGATCAGTAAGGGCCTTGTGATCCGTGTAAACTGTGATGTCATACCCAAAGATGATATCACGGAAGTGTTTAAGAGCCCACACGACACCTAAGGCTTCCAAATGCGTCACAGAGTAGCGTGTTTCAGCATCATTAAGAATTCTACTCGCATAAGCTAGTGGCTTGTACATGCCAGACGCATCACACTGGGTCAGAACAGCTCCAAGACCTATGCCAGAAGCATCGGTAAAGATAGTGAATGGCTTGTTAAAGTCTGGGAATGAGAGGATAGGGGCAGAGATCAAGGCTGCCTTTAAATCAGTGAAGGCCCTCTCCTGATCAGGTCCCCAGACAAAGGGAACATCTTTCTTTAGAAGTCGAGTGAGAGGAGAGGCCATGTTTGCATACCCTCTAGTGAACCTACGATAGTACCCTGATAATCCGAGGAAGCTGCGCACTGCTGTGACTGAGGTAGGTGTAGGAAAGTCTCGGATAGCTGTGACTTTGTCATCAGCCGTCCGGATACCTCTGGCATCAACAACATGACCCAGGAAAGACAATTCCTTCTTCAAAAACCTACATTTAGAGAACTTAACCTTTAAACCAGCCTCCTTGAGTCTGGCAAAGACTTGTTGGAGCTTCCTCAGATGTTCAGGTACATCCTTGCTAACGACCACTACATCATCTAAGTAGGCAAACACTGTGTTCCCTAAGAGTCCCCTAAATACTTCATTGATTAACCTCTGGAAACACAAAGGCGCATTACGAAGGCCGAAGGGTAACCTCACGAACTCGTAATGTCCATCAGGAGTGCTGAAGGCTGTTAGAGGGCAAGAGTCCACATGCAGAGGGACTTGCCAGTATCCCGAGAGAAGATCCAAAGAGGAGAACACCTTGTTATTCTCCCCTAAACTCTGCAACAAATCGGTCAAATGAGGTAGAGGATAACGATCTGGGACCGTTTCTGCATTTAGGCGGCGATAATCTATAACTGGTCTCATGGTACCATCCTTCTTTGGCACCAGAAACAGTGGTGCATTCCAAGGAGAAGTCGAATCTCGGACTATGCCTGACTCAATCATCTCCTTAACCAATTTGTCAGCCACCTGTCTCTGAGAATGGGGAAGGCGATACGCAGGCACATAAATAGGATTAGTACCTGGCTTCAATGCAACGTGATGATGAGCCACATTTGTATGTCCTAATGGCTCACCTGCTAGAGCTATGGCCTCCCTATTCTGTTCGAGGACCTGCAATAACTGAGTCTGAAAATCGGGAAAATCAACCTGGTTCAGCTGAGACCTAGCCTTCTGGAGAAAGGACTCACTAGATGATGGGTGATCCTGGGCTGGTGTCAGGCCAGCCACAACCTCTATGGATGGCAAAGTTTCTTCTGTAACAGTGGAAGGGTATACAAGACACTTCCCCAAGCAGACTCCTGGTTTTAACTTAAGTACACCTTTCGTTTGGTTATGAACCAGAACATCAGTTTGACCATTCTTGGAAACAGTAGCTAATGTTGACTCAAGAGAAATGCCTTTCACACGCACAGTCTCAGGCAAACTGATAGCATCCATCCCCTCTTTCACGCCAAGCAAACGAACGGTCACACCAGTAAGCTCGTCCGGTTGTAACTGCCTGCAGTCAGTTACGACTGCATTGGCCTCATGTGCATTTGCCATGACCTCATTTAAAGTGGGAGAAGAAGAAGAAGGAGCGGTAGGTACAACTGAGTCATCATTACCCACAGGTGATACTTCATTATACAATGTGGGAGATTCAGTGGTCGTCTGCGTAGGGTTAATGTCACTAGCAGCTAACGTGGGGTAAGCTCTATTCACTGCAGAAGGTGCACGAAGCAATGGCATGGACTCCGGCAGGGCAATGTAGTGCCTATCTCTATATACAACTGAGTTGGAACTAGTTACAATATCTATCCCATGCTCACGGAGAGTAGGCAATCCTAATAACCCATCTGAAGAAAGAACAAATGCCGGAACCACATAAAATTGAGCTTCAACTGGTTGTGTGTCTCTAGCAAACTGGAAGGACAGGGTAACCACACCTGTAGCATTTAAATGTCCACCATTAAGTCCCATCAAGTCGAGTGGGGGAAGGTGACGTGAAAAGATTTTTCCCAGTTGCTGCTCAATCTTTTGTAAGGAAACCTCTGCAATTATATTGACACAAGAGCCAGTATCAAGGAGTAGGGACATTGTACAAGACTCAAGATACACTGCAAATGACATAGCATTTGGTCCTGGCCCTACATTTGCTACAGCAGTACCCACAGTAGCTGCGTTGAATCTACCCTTAGAGTCTAACCCTGGTCGGCTGTTGGAGGCTGCTGGGCTTCCCCCAACGAAGGAGCTGAGCCTTGGGTACTAGCGACCTGATTTGTGGTCCCTGGGGGAAAACGACACTCACTCGTCCAATGCCCATGGGACTTGTGGTGACGACACCACTTCTTGCGCCGGTTTGGGGTTGATGATGATGATGTGCTCTGAGCAGCAGGGCCTGCATTTGCATCTTGTTGAGGATTCTGAGAGTCCTTCATATCCCTTTGAAGTTTGAAACACTTTAACAAGGGATGAACACCCCTGTGACAATAAGAACACTTACTTGGGGAATCAGAAGTGCTAGTATCTGTTGCAGACGTGGGCTTCTCTGACTTTCTGTCCTTCTTGGGTTTTTCTGCACGTCGCTGTCCCTGAGCAGACACGGCCGAGGCCACAGGAAATGCTTCAGGTTGCGACTTTAGCTTCATTCGCATCTGACGATTAAAGTCATGTAGGGTTTGTGCAGGGGTGAATTCCAGCTGTTTTGCAATGCGCTGTTGTCTTGGAGTCAAGACCTGAAAGCAGCAACCAAAAGTTAGCAAAGACAAGAATTTATCTAGGGGTATTGCATCCTTGGTAGCATTCAGCCACCTGGAATTACCGAATGCTTGCTCTAAGGAAAGTTTGACATTCTGAGAAAAGCAAGCAGCTTGCCTATAATCCATGGAAGCTGCCTTCATGTGGGTATCATGCAGGGCCCTAAGTAAGGCCATAACATCACCCCCAGCGAAGGACATAGAGCCCATATCGGCCACAAGTTCTGCCAGAAAATCATCTGCATTATCACAGGTACAGTAAAAATCATCTCCCATGAGAAGGCCAGCTGGAGTGTCGGTGGTCTGTGAGATTCTACCACGTATAAATTTTAACTTATCACTCTCTGATGCAAACTGCCTTCTACCTATCTCATCTTTCATCTGGCGCACAAATACATACACATTCCACGTAGGATCAGTGCCATCCCATATTCGTATCGGTACATTGTCTTGAAGTACAGTTAAACCTTGCAAAAGAGAAGGTTGTGTACCGGAAGGGTTAGCATTATTGGTTTGATTCATGATGCTAAATTGTGTACTGGAAGGGTTATATACTTTACCACTACGTGTAGAACTAGGTGAGAGAGTTAAATTGGACTGATATGAGAATTTGTTAGTCTCCCCACCGTTACCATCAAAGGAAAACGCGGTAGTCGGCTCGCTAAAGAAAACGGGGGAGTTGCGGAGTGACTCACTTGTTTGCTCACCCGGATTTATGGTTAACTCTGAACGGAACGTAACTGAGCTATGACTACTATCCTCTTCCTTAACACGCAAGGACTTTTTACTGAAAGGTAACATGTAATAGAACACTAACACACTGACACATGAACATGGATATATGTAGTTCACATATGACTTAAATTATACACATGTTATGTACACATAAATTTCACAAATCACATGTGCAAAATCTGTGTTCCACCAACCTTACCTCAGACAGCATTACTCTAACTAACTATACAGTAGAGAGGTTGATTGAAGACTGAAGATCCACGCGCCCTCGCACGCCCCTTTTAAGAAGAGTCGATACAGGATGTTGTAGAAGAAACAATACACCACACCGGCAGGAATGCACTCGCCAGGCGCTGAGAAGAATTGTGAATTCGCTCGCCACACGCCCAGCCATAAGAAGAATCCTGAATACGCTCCACCCAGACGCTCTCCACGTGACGCATCCAGCAGCTAGTTGAGAATCTTCTTAGATGTCTTCGCGCCCCGGGACCACTGGCCGCAGCTGAGAAGGTTTGTGAGAGACGCCACGACTCGCTGACCAAGCGCTGAGCCCGGAGGGTTGGGGTGAATATGCGTGGTGAAAGTGAGGTGAGAATACGGTGGTAAGTGAATCATAAAAGACTCATTAAAAATATGGATATCACCGAGCCAGGGAGATAATGGGATAGGGATGGGAGGAAGGAGGGCAACAACGTTGTGGGTAAATCCGGAAACTCACAAGACGACACACTAACGGAGATTAAACTGTTGAGGCACGTAGGAGCACCGCTGCACACCAATTTATGTACCAGACAACACGGATCAGGCCTGGCACATTTGTAGATGAATAACTGCGATGTGTGTCCTCTCGTTGTTTGGGGTAGCTGGCTTGCCGATGATCATTCTGTGTCGCTTGCTGGTATTTCCCTCATTTCCCTCTCCTCCTTTATTCACTCATAGCACACTTGTATATTGATACATCTTCACAAACTGTGTAATAATAAATAGCTTGGAGGTTAAATAAAGTCTGGTGTAACAAAATAATCTTTGACTATTCAAACACTATTATACAGTTACGTACAAGGGATTACACAGTATAAGTCTGAGTGCTATAATGAGTACGTCTTACTATCCCCACTCCCTGGCTAATACTGCCGGCTCTAAGCTCTCAGTGGGGCATGGGAATGAAGCTGACAGTGCATCGAATGTTCGATGCTGATGCCTGTGAGGCAAGCTATGTGATGCCATGTTGCTATGTGCATCATGAGATATGCCAAAAGTAAGTCTGACGTAAGTTATGGTATATATATACATATACACTGCAGGTAGATAAGATAATGGATAATGAAAAATATAGTTAATAATTATATATGAGAGCAAAAATATAGATACAACTAGTACATCACAGGGGTTGTGGAAGGTTTTCTTGGCAACCAGAGGAGACCAGATACCGCACAGCACGTCGATGACTTGACCGGCGCATTCCACCGGCTTGGATGCAGAATGTCTATCAAGTTGCACTATGTGCATTCCCACCCTGATTTCTTCAAAAGCAACGTGGGTGCAGTCAGTAATGAGCATGGCGAATGATTCCACCAGGAGACCCTGCTGATGGAACTAGATATCAGGGCAGGTAGAACGAGGAGATGAGGGGCGATTATGTTTGGGGACGGTTGCGCGATTGTCATCACAGCTACAGAAGAAAGTAAAGATCAAAAGTGCATTTCTAGATACTATATGCCCTGCATTCCATGATGATACTGTTTGCTCATTTTCTAGTTATAATATACACCCAGAAATATATAAATTCTTTGACATTCTCAACATTCTTGGAATGGAAACAAGTTCCAGTTCCTGTCCCTGTACGATACATATGATTCTGCATAATTCCTGTAACTCTAGATTTACACAAAAACAAATCGTATATTCGGAATCTACGCACTGACATTGATCAGAAATAGCGTAAAAATCAACATAAAAAATAGTTTGTTATAGTGTAATTGTCATCAAGCACCAAATCTGACAAATTCCTGCATCTCCATATCTAAACCAAAGGGCTTATGAATATAACACTATGCTGTTTCTACCTTAACCTGTCCCAGATTTTCCTCATTTGTGTGCTGTTTTCATGTACCTTCATTTTTTTTAAATTGATATCCTACTTGCTAATGGGACCATATGATCATGATGTTGTGGTGCCCGAGTAATTATTTCAAATTACTCAGTCTCGTCCCCTTGAAGTACTGTCACAATTCTAGGCCCTTTATTTTCTTCATACTATCTCCACTTAATGTGTATGCTTACTGTTGGAGTTAAAACGTGTGACATCTACCAGCTTTTAAACAAATATGAGACTCATCTAGGATCACTGAATGGGGACAAAATAACTTCGTCTCATTTAATGCTAGTATACCCAAATATATGCAGTTTACTAGTAGATAGATACTGCCAGATTCCTATATTACCTTCAGTGCTACTAACATTCATGTCTCCAAAAGTCTTGAAATTCTTAGTGTTTCACTAACAATGACCTCAGCTGGACCTTTCATGTCTGATAACTTGCTAAAACCGCCTCAAAGAAACTTGAATTATTGTACAGAGTTCGTAGCATCTTCACTGACGAGTAGTTAGCTAATCATGTGCACACTCAGCTGGAATATTGCTAACCCTTTTGGTGTGTATGTGGGGAGGTTGGTCGAAAGCAACTAGACAAAATTCAAAACAAAGCTGTTAGAATTATTAACAACGCTGCTATTACAAGTAAACTACCTGCCCTACAGGTAAGAAGGAATGTTGCCTCCCTTGCATTACTTTGCAGATACTTTAATGGCAAATGCTTAGGCGAAGTTGCATCCATTGTGCCACCTCGCCTTGCCTTCCCCTGTGCTACACGGGCATCAGGTAGCGCTCATGACTGGAATGTCATACTGCCATATTGCAGAACATCCGCCTATCAGAAGTCTTTTTTTTTTTTTTCCTCGAACAGCATCTCTTTGGAACTCGCTTCCCCAGAGTTGTTTCCCCATAAACATCAACCTACAGCTGTTCAAGTCCGTCTGTTACAGAATTTTCATGAATGGAGGACACCAGTAATCTGGTTTGTGGATTATTTTTTTATTCATTTGTTTGTGCTTCCTCTGTTCTGTTATTTAAAAAGGAGGAAATAAATAACATGTTGTATACAGAGTTTTATTTTTTCTGTCACCATCGCCACTCATTCATATGCAGTGAACAAGTTAAAAGTTAATTTGCATCTCATGCACTTTCTTCAGGCTGCCTGGTGTAGAGACTGGTATTGTGGTTGTACTAAACGAGGGAAGTAAACTGAAAACAGTCTTCTGATGAAGGGAGGAGGTGGTGGTCGAATCGGTAGAGAGATGCTCTCTCCCAACGGATTTGGTTCTAATCCCGGCTGAGGCAGGGAACAATTTAAGGATCTGAATTTCGTTAAAGGAGTTAATAAGACCCGACGACTTGTAAAAACTCCCCGCTAATACCAGTACACCAGCCCTGAATAAATCAGCTCTAGTATGTATTTAAAAAGGGCGGTGAATGTAAGTGCTGAAGTGGTGATATTTGAGGGCGTATTATAAGCAGGAACGCTGAGTCTAAAGGAAAGAACTTTTACACCTATGCCCAAAGTCGTACACACACAAAAAAAAATGTCAGTGATTATCCGATTATACAGCAGTGATGTTGACGCTTAATATTGATCTTACTATCGCCTCTTGATGTTACTGGTATTGGGGGAATTAAAGGATACATTTACTGGACATGTTACCCAGGAATCCATCCAATGTGCCCGTCTTGAAACCGCCACTCAGCCGTATTCGTGGCGGATATATACACTGTGAAATTTCTAAGAGGTTTCACTCTCCCTCCATCTGTAACCATCTGATAATGGTACCACGGACACTGTAGGACTAGAAGAAATATTAAGTTCTTTTGCTTGAGGTATTGTTCACTGGTCTGCCATCGCCTCACCCACCGCCTCACTGTGGTTGCACTGGTGCCCATGAGATCTGCTACGGCCCTGTATGACAGACCCTTGCACCACAGTTGTACGAACTTCACTCGCTCAGACGACTTGGTTTTCCTATAATATGGCCGCACTGAATCCATATCACTTACCTGTTTGGATGTATATCTGTCAGTTAAAGGTTTAGGGTTGCGAAGTAATAAAGAATCGTAAGCATATGGAACAATACAGATAAGTAAAGTTTCGGTCAACAATACGTTTAGGATCCGAACTAATGAATAATCGTAGGCAGCGTCAAGAATCAAGCTGTTAAAAGTAAATACTTTTAGGTCAACTAACTTTGGCGTCGGAAGCTATGAAAAATTTTAATAAGGAACACTACATTTAAATACATTTTCGGTCAGTAGAACATTCAAGGTCCCAATCTAATAAATGATCGTGGCCAATAAGAAAAATACGAAAGCTAAAATTAGGAAGAGTTTCAGTGACTAAAACTTTTAGAATCCGAACTGATGAAGAATCGTAGGCAGCATCAAGAATCCAGTAGTTAAAATAAAATACTTTCGATCACTTAATTGTTTAGGCGGTGGCTGAATCGGTAGAGAGGAGGCCTGTAGTCCTAATGGACCCAGGAAAAAGTCCTGGCTGGGGCAGGGACAGTTTAAGGATTTGAATATCATAAAAGCAGACTTTAGTTATCTGCCGAAGACTAGTCGATATGTAAAAATACCCCTGCATATACCAGAACACCAGTCCTACATGAGACATCCCTAGCATGTATTCAGTATGGACGATGGGTGTTAGCGCTGAAGTAGTGACATGTGGAGGTGTGTAGAACTACTGGGCCTTGGGATAGGCCCAGTAGTCCTCCTACATATTTAAAAAAAAAATAGTAATGATGAATCGTGAGGGCAACAGGTAGAATACAATAGGTAAAATTAAGTACAGTTCTGGTATGTAAAACGTTTAGGGTCGTAACTGAAGAATCGTAGGCAGTAGCAAAAATATACTAGTTTAATTAAGGACGGCTTCTGTCAGTCAATGTTTAGGGTCCAAACTAAGGAAGACTCATAGGCAGCATTAAGAATACAACAGTTAGTTTAAGCACAGTTTTGATCTGTAAAACGATTGGGGTTTCGTTTAGGGTTTCAAATTAATATTGAACTGTAGGCAGCATAAAAGAATCCAATAGTTAAAATCAAATACTTTTCGGCCACTGAAATATTTACGGTCCGAACTAAAAGAATCTTTGGCAGTTTAAAAAATACAACAGTTAAAATTAAGTACGGTTTTGGTCTGTAAAAAGTTTAGGGTCTGAACCAAAGACTCTGCAGTACCAAGAACGCATTAGCTAAAATTCGCAGAGCTTCTGTCTTTAAAACGTTCAAGGTTCCGAGCTAATGAAGAATCTTGTGCGTCAACAAGAACAGAAGAGATAAAATTTAGTATCTACTGTATAAGTATCACCTTTACTCTTATCGGATTACGAAGTATCGAATGGATATTACCTCTCCAGTCCATTATTAATCCTAATCAGTCCACCAAGGTCTTGAGTGATGAATAAAATGACATATTTTATATTCTGTTTTCACGATCACCACACGATTTTATTATCAGGGAGAGACACGGTGTTATTATGAGGAAGAAGAGACATTTATTACCATTAATTATTATTATTATTATTATTATTATTATTATGATCATTTATTATTATTATTATTATTATTATTATTACTACTACTACTACTGCTGCTACTACTACTACTACTACTACTACTACTACTACTATTACTAGTTAATTTTAAAAAATAACACCTCCATCCAATTGAGAATAAAATTGTGAAGATCAGAATCAACCTTCATAATGCAATTCACCATCTGGATTTGTAATGTGAGGGTTAACACTAACCTTGATAATTAAAATCCGTTGGCCCCAAGCACGCCCACGGCTGTTGTTACCAACCATCTACTACTACTTTCATTTCTTTATTTGTATTAAATAACATTGCCATGTTAATAAAGACATTAATCTATTGGAGTCGCTGGTCTATACGAGTCTCGACCACAGTAGCTACGTAATCCATACCTGCCAGAGAGACAGGCCTGCGGGCTGATGATCTTGTGCCCATGAGACATAGCAGTGCAGACCTCACGAGGGAGAATGACAGTCGATATCTCATCCAGGCCACAACAGAACTCTGGGGTTGATATTTCCCCTCAGGAAGAACCTCTGCCAGCCTCCCGTAGGATCTCCTAGCCTCTGAACCTATCCCACTTGATGCTGTGAACACACTGGGAGTGAATCGACCGTGGTTCACATGTTGGATCCTTTCTTGATAGTTTTTGTTGTTTTCTTGTTTCCTCTTGTGTGCAGCCTCGAGAGAGAATTTACGATAACATGCTGCCATAGGATCAAATATCCTAATGTCGAAGAAAGCCCTCTGCCCAAGACTAGTGTCCAGAAACCTTGAGCACTGACATCCACTCTTTCATCATTTGATGTACTTGCTTTTCTTCGGATGAAGTGCTTACCGTGTAAATGTAACAGACCTGACTCTGTTACATGGCGACATCATGACATATTTCCGGTAACATTTTCGCAGTGCTGTTGAGTGCCTCTTTTTGTCGAATGCAAACAAAACCTACCATCTGCAAACCATTGCATGGTTCACATCAAGGACAGTGGCATAGGCACTGTGTTGAGGTAGGTTCTCTGTTGGCCACTACTACTACTACTACTACTACTACTCCTATGTTTATTATTATTATTGTTATTATTAATTTTATTATTATTATTGAATAGTAGAGACTTAATCCGGTTCTTTGCCAGAGTTTCCTGGAAAAATTTTCAAGCCTTCTGTTCGCTGGCCAAAGAATTAAATGTCAACATTGTGGTGAAAGAGTTTACATGCTTTAGGCTCCAAAAACCCTCAAGGGAAATCCTAACTATTCATTCTAGTTGTATATTACTGGTTAGCTAGCAAAATCTCGCTAAGTTATGACACGGTTTTCAAACGGATTAGTAGTAGTAGTAGTAGTAGTAGTAAAGGAATAGTGTAGTATAGCACTATAATACTAGTAGTATTAGTTGAGGTACATAAGCAGAAGTACAATAGTATAGAAATATAGTAGTAGTAGTAGTACAGTTGTAGAGGAGTATATTGACAGTAGTTACTTAAGATTTACGTCCAGGTTGAGATGAGCAGCAGAAATATATAAAGACACAAATAAGCAAACAACAAGAAACAAGACAAAAGGACCAACTGCAGCACATAACCGAACATCTTACACCAAACAAGTGCAGAATAGTTGAAATGGCACAGGAAGTTGGGGTGTCGAATTCGCTGACAAACCTGCCTTCAAGGCAAAAGGCTTCCACTTCAGTAAAGAAGAATTTATTCACGCCATTGCCCTGAGCTATGGGTGACCAATAGAAAACCTGCCTTAAAACTGTGCATGTGGCATTGTGTTTGATGCCAACCATACAATAGTTTGCAAGAAGCGAGGTTTTGTTTGCACTTGAAATGATGGAGTAGGCGACATCACTGCCAAAACGCTACATGAAGATTATGCCATGAGGTAACAGAGCCTGTTACCTCAAAAAGGTCAGCACTTCATCCACATATCAGCAAATACATCAAATGATGCAAGAGTGGATGTCAGTGCTCGAGGTTTCTGGACACTTGGGCAGAGGGCTTTCTTCGACATTAGGATATTTGATCCTATGGCAGTGTCAGGACTCCATATTATAATTACAAATCATAATAGATAGATAGATAGATAGATAGACAGACTGATAGAAGCAGCAAGTCAGAGGATGAGACAGGTATTGTGTCTGCGAGAATCGAGCAATGCTAAACATGCTTACACACTCTAACTCAAGGAATACTTGATAGGCACACGACAGCACCTCGTGACCATACACACACATACACACATACTCACACACAGGCTTCTAGAACATTTCAACAACAGTAACACACGTGACCCCTGCTACACCAGAATTTAGGAAGCAGAGCTCAGAAGGAGACATGCCATAGAACCGGCAGGTAGTAGGGAGAAGGAGCCTAGCAGCATGGAAGAGAGAGAGCGAGACAGGGAGGTTAGCTCGCGGGACTCTATACATCACTCGCGTGTGAGAGACTGTTAATATTTCCAAGATAAATTAAACTAGTCCCATACTAATCTTTACCTCTCCTGTCATTGCATGACAAAAAGGGAACGAAGATTATCTACTTACAAAACTACTCACGTATAACAACCGCTCGTCCACGAGTCTAATATCTGTATAACCGATCTACAAAACATCACTACAAGAACCTACAAAGTTACTATGAAATATGGTGGCAGCTACATCCACCCAACCTCCACCGCTGACGCAGGAGTGCGAGGTCGAGACGACGAAGCAAATACCAAGCCCATATTCACAACTCATCTTACCTACTCATCTTCACTCAAGTTACTCATCGCTACTCATTCACTCACCACGCTACCAGTGTGGGAAGTCGACGTCATCATGCGTGCTTGCAGAAACGACGCCACGTCAATCAACTCATCACCTGCACCATCACTAACACCATTCCCACCACGGTAAAAATTAGTGAGTTATATAGTTACTTCAGTTATACAATACACAGTACTAGACACAATAATAGACGAAAAAACTTTTGCACAAACATATAAAACGTGCTGTATAGTTACAACTTACGTACACATACTTCAATTATCTGCATAACTCAAACACTAAATAATCACCAACAATAAATATTCTACACAGTATATATTCATGCATTTATTATAGCATTTATTTACTACCCACGAGTGTTACCATTTATACCTACATAAAATACGTGTTTCATACATACAGCTATACATTATTACATCTACAAAGTAATAAAGAAAATATACCATCACAGTTACACAGTGAGCAATTAAAAGAACTGTACTAAACATTTATTAATTAAAGCTACCTAGTGGAAGCAGACAAATTACGTTACAAGGAAAACTAGAGAAAAAAAAATGGCCAACACGAATGACGTTAGCATGAATGAACATCTTCAACACAATTGTGAAGACAAAGATTTCCACACAGTGCTGACACATGTATATACTGTATATTGCCCACGATAGGTACAAGTGAACAACAAGTCAGTGTATATAGTTATAACTGTATATAGTGTATATATATATTTTTTATATAAAATAACAAAATATGGGGCAATATAATATCATTTTCAGTAATATCTGTGCAATATAAACGAAACCTTAAAAAAGGGTCCCAAGGGAATTAACCAGCAATTATGCAACCATGAACAACACAGAAAAAGAGTAGACAAACGAAGAAAAACAAACTATAGAAAATCAATACATACAAAAAAAAAAAAAAAAAATAGAGTAAGATCACATAACAAACAAATGAAAATAAGTGTAAGTGTTACTACAAATGCCAAAATACCACATAAACTACAAACAAAAAAGCAAATTGTTGTCTTCACAAGCTAGTGTTGTGGCACATCATATCATCGACCGCAGCATGACCGGATTCAATGTCAGGACTGCAATTATTACAATTATGTAACTACAAACGATATGTAACAATTATGTAATGACAAACGATTGCATTATATTACACTTCCTACAATTATGTAATGACAAACAATATGTAACAATTATGTAACAGTTGCATTAACAAGATGTAACTTTTATGTAACTTTAACTACAATTATAAGGCCAACACAGTTATGTAACAGTTACATTAACAAAATGTAACTACAATTATAAGGCCACCACAATTATGCATTACCACACTATTATGTAACAATTCATAAAATGTTACAATTATGTATTACTACAATGTTACTACAATGTAACAATGACAATACAATTATGTAACAATTCACAATGTTGCAATTATGTATTACCACAATGTTACTACGATATTATGTAAACTCATACAATTTTACCACAATTCTGTGTTACCAGAATCATCATACAAGTTAGGTGAAGTATTAGACTTTACTAAAGGGATAACTCAATATGTAATATAATAACCTAGCAGTATTACCATTGCACAATTATGTGTATGTCTGTTATACATACACATCTTACAAAATATCATACAACAACCATTGCATTTGTTCAATTATGTATACAACTTGTTTAAAATGTAATATTACTAGATCATTGCAATTAACCACGAATATTATATGTATACAATATTATAATCAATATTATGTACTAATAGATTAGCATATGTCAATAATAATTACTGTCGGAGGACCTCCAGTGCGTGACCGAGCAGTGTCAGGACTCCATATTAAAATTACAAATCATAATAGATAGATAGATAAACAGACTGATAGAAGCAGCAAGTCAGAGGATGAGACAGGTATTGTGTCTGCGAGAATCGAGCAATGCTAAACATGCTTACACACTCTAACTCAAGGAATGCTTGGTAGGCACACGACAGCGCCTCGTGACCATACACACACATACACACATACTCACAAACAGGCTTCTAGAACATTTCAACAACAGTGTAACACACGTGACACGACCCCTGCTACACCAGAATTTAGGAAGCAGAGCTCAGAAGGAGGCAGGCCATAGAACCGGCAGGTAGTAGGAAGGAGCCTAGCAACATGGAAGAGAGAGAGAGTGCGAGACAGGGAGGCTAGCTCGCAGGACTCTATACTTCACTCGTGTGTGAGAGACTGTTAATATTTCCAAGACAAATAAAAATAGTCCCATACTAATCTTTACTTCTTCTGTCATTGCATGACAAAAAGGGAACGAAGATTATCAGCTTACAAAACTACTCACGTATAACAACCGCTCGTCCACGAGTCTAATATCTGTATAACTGATCTACAAAACATCACTACAAGCACTTACAGTGAGAACTGTTTCTCAAGGCTGCACGCTAAAGGAATGAACAAGAAAAAGACAGAACTACCAAGAAAAGATCCAACACGTGGACCACGGTCGATTCACTCCCTGTGTGATCGCGCCATCAGGTGGGATAGGTTCAGAGACAGGGAGATTCTACTGAAGACTGACAGAGGTTCTTTCTGAAAACTGTCAACGTCAGCGTTCTCCTATGATTGGGATGAGATGTCGACTCTCATTCTCCCTCGTGAGGTCTGCATTCCTATGCTTCAGGGGCACAAAATCATCAGCCCTCAGGCCGGTTTATCTGGCCTATATGGATTACGAAACTCCTGTGGTTGAGAGTAGCATAGACCAGCGACTCCAATATATTAATGTCATTATTAACATTGAATGTTAATGAATATAAAAGTAATGAAAGTGGTAGTAGATGGTTGGTAACCACACCCGTTGGCGTGGCTGGGGGAAAACGGATTGTAATATGAAGATTAGTGTTAACCTTCACATTACAACTTCAAATGATGAACTGAATTAAGAAGATTGGTTTTGAGCTTTGTGATATAATTACTAAATGGAACACACACACACACACACACACACACACACACACACACACACACACACACACAGATTTAATACAAGAGTTAACAGATATGGTAAATTCCACCTAAATAAAGCAGTTCATCCTTAGTCTGTCTCAGTCTAATGGTTAACACTCTCAGCAGCCACGAACTGAATACATCATGATACTGAATATTTTTGTCTTTTACTCTTCAGCCTGAGAGTTTTTGAAGACTGAGCCTGCATTAACAAGAAGCCGCCTATACGCGTGTACATATCTGAAGTCGGCGTGTGTGCACTAGTAATATACAAGGTATGTGATAAAACTTTGCCATCTTTTTGCGTTACTTCAGACATCATGACATAACCAAGCAGTCCCATATCGACGTTATTATTTCAGCAAAGTGTGTACTAAGACACGGCCACACCACCACCACACTCACACCATCAGCCACACCAGTACCACAGTAACACCGTCAGCCACACCAGCACCACACTAGCACCGTCAGTCACACCAGCATCACACTAACACCGTCAGCCACACCACCATCACACTAACACCGTCAGCCACACCACCACAGCACTAACCGTCAGCCACACCAGTACAACACTAACACCGTCAGCCACACCACCACCGTCAGCCACACCACCACCACACTCACACTGTCAGCCAGATTAGCACCACACTAACACCGTCAGCCACACCACCACCACACTAGCACCGTCAGCCACCCCACCACCACACTAACACCGTCACCCACACCACCACCACACTAACACCGTCACCCACACCATCACCCACACCACCACCACACTAACACCGTCACCCACACCACCACCACACTAACACCGTCACCCACACCACCACCACACTAACACCGTCACCCACACCACCACCACACTAACACCGTCACCCACACCACTACCACACTAACACCGTCAGCCATACCAGCACCACACTAACACCGTCAGCCATACCAGCACCACACTAACACCGTCAGCCATACCAGCACCACACTAACACCGTCAGCCTTACCAGCACCACACTAACACCGTCAGCCACACAAGCACCATACTAACACCATCAGCCACACCAGCACCTCACTAACACCGTCAGCCACACCAGCACCTCACTAACACCGTCAGCCACACCAGCACCTCACTAACACCGTCAGCCACACCACCACCACACTAACACCGTCAGCCACACCACCACCACACAGCTCATTCGATTAGAATTCCAGCTTATAATTTCGTTCCTGCATCACCCAGACAATACTGTATATTATGTAGCACAGGTCATTTGAATTGGATCGTTTACCACTGTCCTTCAGTGTCATCTTGAACACAAACATTTTTTTCTTGAGTTTTCTGGAGGACTCTGGCTTCCATTACCGTTAAAAATTAATTGATTTTTATTCCCTTTTACTTTTTTGTTACTTAATCTAGCAAGCAAATGCTAATCATATTCCAGTATGAAGATTTTGCGTTTTTTAACCTCTAGAAGATCAGCATTGCTTCTTATGTTGAACTTTCTGTAAGGGACTAGCTACCTCCACTGTTTGTAGTTAATTGTTTTGACCGACTTGTACCTTTTTATGTTACTTTTTCTTGTAAGCACGTATTGATTTTAGTCTAGTATGCTGGCTCTTTCGTATTTTTTTCGATGTCATATGACCAACTTGTTGTGACGCCAAGTTATTATTCGGTAGTTGAAATCATTCCAAAGTTGAAGGAATTTATGTGAAGAACCTAAGACAGTCAGTCAACCAAACACTCACCCGCAATGTAAAAGTCAGCTGTGAGTTCAACAAGACCCGCTCTTCGTCTGAAAGTGAATGGCAAATGCGGGCTTTATATCTGAATCAGCCGACCTGATTTTCGGACGACATTTAAGTGGGACACACACACACACACACACACACACACACACGTTTTACCAAACACTCGATAATACTCATGAACTGATAGTCATTGCTGCCAGTTGATTGGTGCTATATTTTCCTCTATATTTTGCTCATATTCATAAATCAGTACGTAGTTATCAATTTCTCCTATTTTTTATTCTCACTGTGAGTAGCCTTATCCTCGGTTTTTTCTTGTTCCACACTTCTCATAAGCTCATGATAAATATCACAACCATGAGTTTTTCGGTATCCATGAACATAGTTATTTTTACCTCCAGTAGTCATTATATGCTATATAATATATTCATGTGTTCCTCTGTTAAAATGAATTACATGGGCATAACTTTCTTTCATGACATGTCATTCAATCGATGTTGCAGAGAGAGAGAGAGAGAGAGAGAGAGTCGTTTCTGCAGTACCTTCCTTAGCTCTTATCAGGTGCATTTACTCTAATCAAACCCACGTTCATCATCATAAACTTGAGCTACACTTGTATTGACAATCAGTAAATATTCATAATTATTTGTCCCTTTTTGCCGTTCATCAGTTGCCAAAACCCAATTTCCTCTTTCCTTTTATCCTTAGGCAATGCACTTTGTTAGTACGGGTCATGAAGTCCAGTAATCAGCTTCATTCCTTCATATCTTCCTTTCACCTAAAAATATCGCTTCAGCTCTTCTTGCCTGTAGCATCTTCACCTTCTGTGGTATTCCACTTCTTTAATTGCATCTGTTTAACCTCACATAGCCAAACAAGCCTTGCTGAACTAATCTTAATGAAGTTACACCTGTTAAAGCTTAAACTATAGGCAAAAAATACGTGACGATACAGTAATTCCATCTTCAACTTTCGTAGCGTATTAATATAATGAAACAAGGCACAGATATATCGTTTTTTTTTATCTAGATTGTCAACATTATCAAATCTAAAAATTATATGGAAATAAATACAGTATGTCTTGCGTCTCGGATAAACTCCATTTGTGGCTTTACGTTTTTCTTTACTGTGTGTTTTTTTTTTAAAATTCTACTGTGCGGGCGTTATGGGAGATCATTACTAGTGAAGGGTTTGGGAAAGTCTGTGTAACTTCCTATCCGAAAAATCTCTCGTAAACAAACAAACAAAATTAACTTCCTCCATTTCGAAATATCTCCCGTGAACTTAACAAAAAAAAAAAAAAAAATGGTGGTAGCCTAAATCAAATGGCATGTCACAGTAGTTAAGAGATTACTAGCTCGAACTGTTCCCAGAAAATATGTAATAACAACTCCGTAGTCTTCAGAAACAGGATATTAATTGAATATTTATGATGTTTTGCTGAATCAGTAAGACAGTTCTTCATACAAGATTTACTGTGGTGCTTGGTGTCATCCCTTACATATCGTGACATCTTATTAATTTAGTCTTGCTCCTGGTTCACTGCTGGAGATATTTTTTCGAAATGAAAGAGTAAGTTAGAGCCTTCATTAACCCTCGAATACTAAAAGCCTTTTTTAAGTTGCATAAAATTATTATCGGAAGACAGCTATTATATACGGTACTAAGAAAAACGTGATCAGGGTTGGAGACATTTTTCGACCTTGAAGGGTTATTAGAGCCTTCATTGCCCCTGTAGTACTGAAAGCCTTTCTTAAGTTGCATTAAATCATCGCCAGAAGAGAGCAGTAATATAAGGTAGCAAGGAAAACATCGGGGTTATGTATCACGATGCTGAACCTTCCGAAACTTAGTTATTTTCCGGGTCATGAGCTTCAGGCAGAAGACGAGCAGATTCCAATCCAGACCACCAGTGTTCCCTGCAAAAGTAGAGATGTCGCTGGACAACCTTTCGGTACGAAGCTGCCTGTCATTATTTCAGCTATCTACAGAAGAAATTACTCAGGTACAGAGTGGCTGGAGCTGTTTCATTAATACAGTTGAGTTAAACTGGCAGAAAACATGGCGGTAGTGTGACTAGACTTAATAAGTAATCATTGTATTTAAAAAAAAAAAAAAGTGAACGTACGATAAACGCATCATGGGAACTGCATCCATAGTAAGAGTTAAGTTGCTGGAAAATTGCGGATAAAATTTCAGTCACTGAATACTCTGGTGATATTCTTAACAAGAAACTAACTAAAACACTGACGACCGAATGTCATAAAAGACTTTGTAGTAACTTGTAGAGAAGTTTTGTTGTTTGGTTGTCACTCTCGATTTCTTGTAGTAGGAATTAAAGATGAATATGGTAAGTTGATCTTAATTTATTATCTTCAGAGACATCTAAGTTGAGCAGGGTATGTCTTACAGAGACAATATAATAAGTAAGTCTAGTTGAGCCCCTCTTTCTTGTTCACTCTCTCCACTACCTGTCGGTTCAAATGCTAGCCTCCTTCTGAGCTCTCCTTCCTAAATTCTGGTGAAACAGGGGTCGTGTCACGTGTGTTACACTGTGGTTGGAAAGTTCCAGAAACCTGTGTGTGAGTATGTGTGTATGTCACTAGGCTTTGTTACCCTGCTATCTCGCTGACACACTACCTACATCATCCCCTGACTCTGCTACTTCCTATGTGTCGTCAACATTTCCTCAGTTAACTTGCAAGATCATTTCCCTTTCCCAGGCTTGCATGGAGCTGTCTATCTATCCATCTATCGATTATGATTTGTAATTATAATATGGACTCATAACATTGCTCGGCCACGCTGCTGAAGGTCCTCCAACAGCAATCACCATTGACATATGCTAATCTATTAGTACATAATATTGATTATAATATTGTATACATATAATAATCATAGTAAATTGCAATGATTCAATAATATTACATTTTTAACAAGTTGTATACATATTTGAATAAATGCACTAAAGGTAAATTATTTAACTGTAATATAGTATGTACTTGGGTTATTGTAGTGAAATGCATACATGAAAGAAAAAAAATAGTTCAAAATTAAGATTATGGTAAGAGTTATTAATATTTCATTTAAAGATAATGGAACTGGTATGCCATACTTCTATATCATGGGTCATTCTTATATATATATATATATATATATATATATATATATATATATATATATATATATATATATATATATATATATATATATATATATATATATATATATATTATATATATATTATATATATATATATATATATATATATATATATTATATATATATATTATATATATATATATATATATATATATATATATATATATATTATATATATATTATATATATATATATATATATATATATATATATATATATATATATATATATATATATATATATACAAAATATGTACACTTCATTCAGGGGGGTTAACTTGGATGTTAACTCACCCCCCACTAAATACTGACTCCAAATTTGCAATTCTTGCATGCATTCTGTGCCTTGCGAACAGCAGTACTGCAAATACAATGCAGAAGATTATAAAGACAGTAGGTGCTAGGCTATACACATAATACTCGTATGGGTTGAACATACTCAAACTTAATCTTCCCAGGGCTTCATTGTTTCATTGATCAGTTGCATAGTTTCAAACCTAGGTGAAGTCAACTTAATACTTGTGCTCATGTTTAAGTCCATATCAGGCAGTGGGTGGAAATGTTTGTGTGTATGATTGAGGATGGCGTAGTGATTGATGGTGGATAAAGTAGACATGGCTGGTGTAAATACCGCACAGTAGTCTGGTGCTATGTATAATCCTGAGGCTGAAGTATGAGATGGTGGTATATCTGGACAGACTATATAAACTGATGTGTTATGAGTGAAATAAAAAAAACTGTGAGTGTCCGATGCGTTGATGGTGTACAAGTTTATCTGGAGCAAAAGTGAAGTTGCAATGATTATGAATATTGTCATTTCTGATGATAGCCATTTCACAAGGGACTGTATCAGTAGGCTGAAACGTGAAAATGTACGCAAGACAATGATGAACAGCATGTAAGGATGTGCAGCACTTTCGTTCAATCGTTGATTCACTTGCGAAAGTGACAGTGTTCTGTCTCTTGGAAACCATGATGAGTTCGGTGTCTGTGTTGATGTCGATGATGACCAAAGGGTTGTTATTTTTATAGGGGAAGGGGTGTATTTGGTATACAGTGAACAGGTCTTCATTTATGAATGGTACATGAACTACTACTGATGTTGGTATTAGTGTTGCTTCTAAATATGGATAATATTGCATGAATTCCCTACTGTGGAACAAAGGTTTCAATTTGTTTATGTATGCCTTGACTAATTATCTGACGTAGCTCATGAACTGGGAGTAAGTCAATTGTGATCTTGCCATCACCAGCATTCGAAATTCCTTGCATAAGTACCATGAAACGATCTCTAGTGTTGTCTAATTGTAGTAGAATCGTGTCAATATGTTCTGTGATGATGGAGAAGTGTTGGAAAAGTGTAATGTTTCCTTCCATTTCCATTTATTTTATCCACACTTTCGAGAGCTATGTTTTCTGTCTTTTTCAGATTTTCCACAATTGTCTTCATTGCTGAGTTCTGTCCTGTGATGAATTTATCTTGGTATGTTAGTATAGCATACTGGGAGGCCCTCAGGCAGTACTTCTTTGATTTTCCCTGGAATGATTATTGCTTCCATGGCCGTGAGCCATCTGAGTGTGCCTTGCGCATTACGGAGGTTATTCTCTCGGGCATGGAAGCATACATTCCTTTCTCATATCCTTTGACTAACGCAAGAAAGCCTTGGTTTAATCACGCTTGTTCTCATGCTGTCCGCAACAAGGAGAGGGCCTACAAAAGGTACCGGAGCCAACCCACCCCTGAATCACATCATCTTTACGTTTCTGCCCGGAATCGTGCTAAGTCTGTTCTTCGCTCTACTAAAAATAATTTCATCCATACTAAATGCTCTCAACTCTCCAACTCGAATTCTTCCCGCTCCTTCTGGCACCTTGCCAAAAATCTTTCTAACAACTTTACCTCATCATCCTTCCCTCCTCTTTTCTACTCTGATGGTTCTGTAGCTATTTCTTCTACTGATAAAGCAGATCTCTTCACACAGACTTTCTCCTCCAATTCCACCTTAGACGATTCCAGTGCTGTTCCTCCATCACTTCTCCCCTCTGACTTCCTCATGGCTGACATTAAAATTTCTTCAGTTGATGTATTTTCTGCCATCACTGGCCTCAGTACTAATAAGGCATATGGGCCTGATGGGGTCCCTCCTGTTGTTCTCAAGAACTGTGCTTCTGTGCTTACACCCTGCCTAGGCAAACTCTTTCGCCTTTGTCTGTCAACTTGTACCTTTCCTTCTTGCTGGAAGTTTGCTCTCATTCAGCCAGTCCCAAAGAAGGGTGACCAATCCCAACCCTCCAACTATCGTCCAATTGCTTTAACGTCCTGTATTTCAAAAGTTTTCGAGTCAATTCTTAATAGAAAAATTTTAAGGCATCTTTCCTATCACAACCTTCTTTCCGATCGTCAGTATGGGTTCCGTCAGGGACGCCCACTGGCGATCTTCTCACCTACCTTTCAGACTCCTGGTCATCCTCCTTTCGGGACTTCGGCGAAAAGCTTTTGCCATTGCACTTGACATCTCAAAGGCTTTCGATCGAGTCTGGCATAAATCTTTAATTTCCAAACTGCCCTCCTACGGTTTCTATCCTTCTATCTGTGCCTTCATCGCTAGCTTCCTTTCTGGTCGTTCTATAGCCACTGTTGTAGACGGCCATCGTTCTTCTCCTAGATCTATCAACAGTGGTGTTCCTCAGGGCTCTGTCCTGTCACCAACTCTCTTCCTTTTTATTCATCAATGATCTTCTAAGCTGTACATCTAACCCTATCCACTCATACGCTGATGACTCCACCCTTCACCTTTCCATTCGGTTCCCGCAACGCCCATCTCAACAGTTACTTCAAGAAACAAGGGATGAGGCTATGGCACACCTAATGTCTGACTTGGCTCGTATCTCTGACTGGGGTAAAAATAATATGGTTGTCTTTAATGCATCTAAGACTCAGTTCTTACACCTATCAACCCGACAAAATCTTCCACAGGTATACCCATTAATGTTTAATAATATTCAGCTTAATCCTGCATCATCCTTGAACATGCTTGGGGTTTCATTTACTCGGGACTTATCTTGGAAAGATCATATTACATCTCTTGTAAAATCTGCTTCCAAAAGATTGGGTGTGCTAAGCCGACTCCGCTCTTTCTTTACCCCTGCACAATTGTTGTCTCTATACAGGGGTTTTATCCGCCCCTGTGTGGAGTACAATCCTCATGTGTGGGGAGGCTCCCACACACAGCTCTTCTCAATAGGGTGGAGTCAAAGGCTTTTCGTCTCATTAACTCTCCTCCTCTTACTGACTCCTTCAACCTCTGTCTCTTCGCCGCACTGTTGCATCTTTATCTCTTTTCTATCGCTACTTTAATGGTCACTGCTCCTCTGAACTGTCTGCTTGCATTCCTCCACCTCTACGACGTGCGCGTAGCACCCGTCTGGCAGCAAACTCTCATCCCTTTTCTGTCCAACTCTCTAATGCAAGAGTTAACCGTTACTCCCAGTCTTTCATTTATGCAACAGGTCAGCTCTGGAACTGTCTCCCTCTATCTGTATTTCCTGCTGCCTATGATCTCCAGTCTTTCAAACGCAGTGTGTCCAGGCATCTCAAAATGATCGGATCTTGAATTTGGCTCTCTATTGTATTTTGTTTTTCTCTTGGAGGGAACTGTTACTGCGGGCTCATGGCCTTTGATTCCTTCTTCCTCGCAGAAAAAAAAAAAAAAAAAAAAATTGAGCTATTTTATTAAATTTGTTGTTTATTTCTTTAAGGTCATCCTCTGTAGCCAAGCCAAAGATGTTCCCAAGAACTGCACCACCCAGGTCGAACAAACCGCCCTTTTGGCGAGTACGTGTGATGTTGTTCCTGTCGTTCAGTACCTCCGTTCCATAAGATGGGAGATCTTGGATCATGATGAGCATAGTTGACTTTGCCTGTTCTAGTTTCCATTTCGCTAACTTCACTATTTCATTCACTTCCTTGGTGTTATGTGCTTGTGAAACAGCTTCCTATCATGAAGTCCAGGGTTCGCATAGGCTTCGTAAGATTGTCTAGATAAGAAGGTAATTCATACAAGTAATCTAGATTTATTTCAGTACTCCTGACCTCCTTAACGATTGAAGTCGTGGCCGTTGGAGCTATGAGGCATCCTTGTCGTACTATGTGTTCGAGATCTAAGTGCGCATATCCTCTTGCTATGTAGAAGAGAATCCATAGCATAAGTTCCTTCATCGTAACCTACCGAAAAAAAATCTATTAATTTCCTAATATGGTCATGCTGTGGTCGATGATAGTGATGATGTGCGTTACGGTTGATTGTTATTTCATTTATAGAAGGAGTTTAAATCGATATTTAATTCTCGTAAATGATGTACTGTAGATTTTATTGGAACAGTTGCACATATGTTCGATTGTTTGGTATATGACCTTAATTTCTTTTTGTAATCATTGTTGTTTTCCTGCTTGGTTTCTTGAGGTAGGTTCGCCAGTTCGGTTGTATCCGAGGCTGAATAATTATTGGATAATTCCCTTGAAACTCGTTTTAAATGGTCAATATGAACTTGTTTTTCTTCGCCAGTTGACAGTGACTTAATTAAAACTTTGTTTGCTTTTATGTTAATTACTCTATATGGGCCCTCAAATTTTGGGGATAATTTATTGTCTCTCGTATGAATGATACCATAAACAATGTCTCCTAAGCTGATAGATGAATCTCTTGCCTTCTTGTTAAATGCCTCCGTCATTTATTCCTTGGACATCGTTAATTGTTTTTTGACTCTTTTGTGTATGTCCTGGAATTCACGTAAACGGAGTTTAGAGTAATCATCGTAATTGTATATGGGCAGACTGTCACCTTCTAGGAGCTCATATGGTAGTTTTTTTATCTGTCCCATATATAATGAAATGTGGTGTGTCACCTATGGATTTATTTATAGATCCATTAATTGAGGCTTCTACTCTGGGAATCCAATCATCCCAGCTTGCATAATTTTCACTGAGAATGTGTTGTAGCACATCTAATACTTTTTTATTTTGTCTCTCTACCAGCCCATTCGACGCTGGGTGATAGGCTAAAACGTTAACCTTTTTGATGTTGTATTGTTTACATATTTCTTGTAAGATATTAGTATTAGATTCTCCTTCATTATCACTTATTAGTACCTTTGGGGTAGTAAAGCGACATATTACATTATCTGTTATTGCTTTTGCTACTCTCTCCGCTGTCTTATCTTTAATTGGAGCTAAAATGACATAACGGGAAAAGTGATCCGTTGCTACGAATAGGTATAGGTTATTATTTTATGAAAATGGCATCTTGAGTAAATCAACAGCGACAACGTCCCATGGTTGATGTGGTACAGGGTAATTACCCATCGGTGCAGGTGTGATTGGGTATCCTTTGTGTTTTGCACATGATTCGCATCTGTCTATATGATAGTTTATATCTTTTCGTAATGAAGGCCAGTAATATAACAGCTGGGCTTGTTTGAATGTCTTATCCTTTCCAGGATGTCCTGCAGTGGGCTATCGTGTATCGTTCGTAATACTTGGGGTATCATGTCATTAGGTACTACCAACTAGTTAGTATTTCTTTGGTGTTTTGGTTGTTTAGAGTTAATCTTGTATAATGTAATATTGACCATGTGAATTGTTCGAGTGGTACATGCAGTTTAGGTAATTGTATGTCATCTGCACTTTCTAACTTGTATATAACTTTAGACTGTATTGGGTCAAGTCTTTGTGCCTTTGTAATATCATCGTGGTTTGGGATATTTCCTTTGAGATCTAATGCCGCGATCTGAATTGTGTTCGGGTTCCTAGATAATGCGTCAGCTACTATGTTCATTTTACCTTGTATATAATGAATTTGTACATTGTAGATTTCAACTGTACATTTCCATCTTGCTCTCCTCCCAGAAAGGAGTCTCTCTTTAAACATACCCACTAGTGGTTTATGGTCGATGAATAAGTGGATTTCGTAACCATATACCAAATCTCGAAACTATTGTAATGCAAAAACCACTGCAAGTGCCTCTAAGTCTGCAGTGCAATAATTTTTCTCTGCACCTCTTGTTTGTCTGCTGGCAAATGCAATTGGTTGATTTTTTCCTCTTTTATCTTCCTGCATCAGTACAGCCCCTAATCCTTTAACTGATGCGTCTGTACAAATAAGAAATGATTTTGTGTAATCTGGATATGCTAAACAAGGTGCATTTGTTAGTTTAATTTGTAGATTGTTAAATGCCCTTTTTTGTTCTTCTTCCCATTGGAATATAACATCTTTTTTGAGTAGTTGGAATAGAGGAAAGGCTATATGAGAGAATTGTGGTACGAATGACCTATAGTACCCAGCTAGACCTAAAAATTGTCTAACTTCGTCATTCATAGTGGGTTCAGGAAAATCTCTCACTGCCTGTATTTTGTCATCAGTGGTGTAAATACCATTAGAACTTAATTTGTGGCCTAAGAAATTTATTTCCTTAAAGCAAAATTTGCATTTAGAAAGCTTAATTTTTAATCCAGCATCACTAAGCTTTTGTAGAGTAAGTCTAATTTCCTGAGATGATCCTTAATATTCTTCGTTGCGATTATATATCGTCAAGATAAACAAATATTCCTTGTCCTAAAATTCCGGACAATACGTAATTCATAAGACGATGGAATGTGCCTGGGGCTGTCCTCAGTCCCATCGGCATTCTTGTATATTGGTAATGGCCTCTGTTTGTGGAAAAGGCAGTGTATTTACCTGACTCCTCTGCAACCGGTATCTGATAATAGCCGTTTAGGAGATCGATGGTTGAGAATATGTTATTCTCAGGTCCAATATTCTGTAGAACATTGCTTAGCAATGGCATGGGAAATCGGTCTGGGACTGTGTGATTGTTTAGTTTACGGTACCCCACTGTAGGGGGTCACCTTGACGTGGTGGTGGGGCTTGAAGCGTGGTTGGCAGTGCCACCTACTTGGGAGGCATGCCTACCTTTGTAGGGTTTGGCATTTGTCGGCCTCGTGGACCAAGCACCCCCTACATCACTGGTAGAGGAGGCCTATTGGTGATGTCAGTCCCTGCCCATTTGCCAACTAGGGTGGGACTGTTGCCTCCCCACGTGTTTGCCGTGCGTGGCGTCCCGTAATGCTGGGAGATGGGAGTCCTGGAGGTTGAGCGATGCTGCATGGTGCGCCCTGCAGCTAGCAATACATTTCTTTGGTCCCTTATTCTGGCTAGACGGGTGGCCTGGTTGGGCCCGACCAAGTCAATCGGCTGGTCACTGGCTAGCCATCCAGACTAGTCACCTAGTGACTTTAGGGTCAAGCGGGCACTGGGGGACCTGGTGGCTCCTATTGTCCTGGAGTCACCCTTGTCAGGGTCCCTTGGTGGTTACCTGCGTATACTTTCCCACTACCTCTGGGGTCGCCAGTGGTGTTTTCCCTGGCATAAGGCCTCCCCTTGTTGGGCTCCATGGTGGGTGGAGGGGTGGGGGAATGAAGGTGATTATTATTATAAACATGGCTCAATACACCATTCCTGCAGCTGACGAGCCTGGTTCCGTCCCTGACTATCCTTCACAGTCTCCCTTCTGTGTGCCACCTGTGCCTCTGGCTGGTGAGGCCCATATTGCCACCCTGGAACCATACCTGCCTGGTTCCAGTGGTTTGCGGTCAGTGGCCACTACAAAGAAGAAGAGCCGGCAACAGACAACAACATCTTGTGGACATTCCCGTGAGGTCCTGCCGGGTGTCTTTGAGAGGGTTGATTTCCCAAGGTACTACACCATTCGTACTTTGGATGGTCAGCCTATTGGGAATCTGGACATTTTTACTGTTCATCGGCGCATTATGTCAATCTGTGGGAGAGAGCCGAAGATTTCACCTCAGGGGGATGGTAGCCTCCTAGTGGAGGTTACATCCCCTGAAGAGGGTTTCCAGCTGGCTGCCCAGTGTAAGGACCCGGATGCGCTGTTCACTTGTGTTCCTCATGCCTTTTTCAATCATAGTCAAGGTGTTGTTTACTCCAAAGACTTACTGCATTACAGTGAAGAGAAGCTGCTTGAAGAACTCCAGGTCCACAGGGTTGTTAAAGTGGAGAGGTTTTGGAAGAAGGTTGATGGTGTTCTTACCGCAACTCCATCCTTGTTGCTGACGTTCGACTGTACTGTTCTCCCTTCATCCATCAAGGTGGCTTGGTTGTCCCTTAGGGTCAAACCCTTTGTACCAAATCCACGACACTGCTACCACTGTCAGATGTACGGGCATGTTGGGCGAGTCTGTTGTCGTTTGCAACAGGGCCTCCCAGTGGTGTGTGTCAGTTGTGGAGCATCCACTCATGCAGGACAGGACTGTCCTGGACCTGTTTGTTGTTTGCACTGTGGTGAGGCACATCCTACTTCATCTAAAGACTGTGCCCGGTTTTGCTTGGAGAAGGACATCCTCCTCATCCGTAATCGGGATAAAATAAGCTTTGCTGAGGCCAGGAGTAGAGCCATGTCATCTGTTTTCCGTAACGGAGTGTCTTATGCGTCAGTTTTGTCCGGTCATAGCCGTGCTCATCATCCTGTCCAGCAGCAGACCCAAGTTCCTCCTGTTGTGTCAGCTCCTAAGCCTTCATCTGTTGATTCCATGCCAGTGCAACAATCTCCAGCACTTGAGACGGTTGCCGCTACAGTTCAAGACTCGACCTCTACATCTGTGGTATCCCCTGGTAGTCATGGTGCACATTCTTCATTCACTAAACGTCATCGTGGTTCCTCAGAGTCTTTGAGTCCTGAAGTTCCTCCAAGCAAGGTGTCGGTCGTGGAGTCCACATCCTCTGTAGTTAGTCCATCTGTGCAACAGCCCTCGGACCCTGCTCCTGGGTCTTCAGGGGCTTCTGGGGTGTCAGGTCAGTCTGGCACCTCTTCCTCTGGGGTATCGGATGTTCCTCCTCCGGTTACCTCGGAGGATCCTGTCCTGCCCCCTTCACGTTTGGAGGCCAGGACCTCAATCCTTCCTGCTCGACCTCTTGGTTCACTGGGGGCCCCAGGCAGGGTTCAGAGTAGCACTTCCTCTCCTGCTGGGCAGTGACGGGTGTCTATGAAGTCTCCCAACTCTTCGCAGACCCCAGGCCCTCGTTCTAACCATGCTGCTGCCCGTGACAAGCCCCTTAGTGGGCGTATCCGCATTCCCAAGAAGATTGTCTTCCAGGATCGCTCAGTGGTTTCCACTAAGTGACCCTTTCTTTTGTGTATATAGTTCCTCCATTTTAATATTTTTAGTATTTTTTTTTGGTTTTCTGTTTGTCCCTCTCCCCTGCCCCTTTTTATTTCAATAGTTTTAATGGCTAATATTATTCAATGGAACTGCCGTGGTTTACGAGCCAACTGGGAGGAACTCCGTTGGCTTCTGGCTGAGTATTCACCTGCGTGTGTTTGCCTACAAGTGACAATGGTTGGTGATGCTGCGCCCCCCAGTCCACCTGGTTACCAGGTTTTTTATTCAGATCCTCTTCCTGGACAGGGTCATGGTGGGGGTGTGGCTATTCTAGTATGCAGTGACATACCTTTCACTGCTGTGAGTCTTAACACTCCACTGCAGGCTGTTGCTCTCCAGATTTTCCTTCCCCGTCGTTATACTGTGTGCTCTTTGTACCTCCCTCCTAGTGCCACTATTGAGAGGGTTGATCTTGAAAATCTTATTCGTGCACTTCCCTCACCCTATTTCTTGCTGGCCGACATGAAAAGTCATCATCCCCTGTGGGGTGGATCCACAGCTGATGCTAGAGGTACTATGTTAGCCTCCATTGTGGAGGATGTGGATCTGTACATTTTAAATTCTGGTGAAGTTACTTACTTCCATAGTCAAATGGGTATTTTTACTGCTATTGATTTGTCTCTGTGCTCTGCAAGGGTAGCCCTGAATTTTACATGGGCTGTGTTACCGGACTTACATGGCAGTGACCACTTCCATATTTTATTAAGATCGACACAGAGTGAGCCTCGGCGTCGTCTTCCCCGCTGGTGCTTGGATAGGGCGGTCTGGCCGGTTTTTGAGGAGCTGTGTTCCCCGAGCCGATGTGTGGAGGATTTTGTCAGCACTGATGCTGCTGTTGAGTATTTCACAGACTTACTACACTTGGCGGCACTGCAGAGTATTCCGAGAACAGGTGGTCACTTTCCTTGCCGTCCAGTTCCCTGGTGGACCGATGAGTGTGCTTCTGCTGTTTGGGCTAAACCTGCTGCTTTCTCCCGACTTCGTCGTCACCGAGGTGACCCTGGTTACTTAGCGGCATATAGGAGGGCCCGAGCTCATGCCCGGCGGGTTATGAAGGAGGCTAGGAGGAAGTCTTGGGCATCATTTGTTTCTTCAATTTCTTCACAGACTCCTCTCACGAAAGTGTGGAAACGAGTGAGGAAGATTTCAGGGAAATTTCCCGTTCCCTCTCCTCCTGTTTTATTTCATGCAGGTGTGGTGATGGCTCATTCTTCGTCTGTTGCCGAGATATTTGCAGCTCATTTTGCTAATGTCTCTAGGAAGGACACCTCATCCCCTTCGGCACACTGCCGACGGCATCTGGAATCTTTGGGCATTAGTTTTCCATCTACTGCAGAGGAGTCGTATAATGTTGCTTTTTCTGCTTCTGAACTTGAGACTGCATTGTCGCAGTGTCGCGACTCGTCTCCAGGCTTGGATGATGTCCCATATGCCTTCTTACACCACTTGCCTGATGCAGCCCTTCATTTTCTGTTGTCACTATATAACAGAATTTGGTGCACTGGTGGGTTTCCAGCCTCATGGGGTGTTGTTGTGGTTCTCCCCACCCCTAAGCCGGGTAAGGATCACTTGCAGGCCACTAATTATCGCCCTATCTCGCCGACATCTTGCCTTTGTAAGGTCCTCGAAAAGATGGTGAATAGTCGGCTCATGTGGTACTTAGAGAAGGGTGGTTACTTGTCTCCAATCCAGTGTGGGTTTCGGAAGATGTGGTCGACCACAGATGCTCTCCTTTCTTTAGAATCTTCCATCTGCCAGGCTTTTGCAACTAACCAGCATCATATCACAGTGTTCTTTGATTTGGAGAAAGGGTACGACACTTCCTGGCGTCATGGTATATTACAATCTCTTTATGAGTTTGGTCTCCGTGGGCGACTCCCCACTTTTATCCGGGAGTTTTTATCAAATCGTTTTATTCGGGTCTGAGTCGGGAGCGAGCTGTCTACTGCACGTCCCCTTGAGGATGGTGTGCCACAAGGGAGCATACTAAGTGTTACCCTTTTTGCAGTGGCAATTAACAGCGTTATTTCTGTGCTCCCTGATGGTGTTCGTGGCTCTCTCTATGTTGACTATATATCAATCTCTGTCACTGCCTCACGGATGTCAATGGCAGAAAGGAGGATGCAGATGGCTCTCAACCGTGTCTCTAGATGGGCTGATGAACGAGGTTCTCGATTTTCCTTCAAGAAGACCATTGCCATGCATTTTTGCTGCATTAATGGAGTCCACCCTGACCCAAACCTTTTTGTAGACGGGCGTCGTATTTCGTGTTTAAAGGAAACCCGGTTTTTAGGGCTGATTTTTGACAGCCTGTTGACTTGGGTCCCTCACTTGAGGTACGTAAACGCTGAGTGTCTCAGAGCATTGGGTCTCTTGAAAGATTTAGCACACACATACTGAGGAGCTGATCGCAAGACCCACCTTTTCTTGCATCAGTCTCTGATTTTATCCAAACTTCATTATGGATGTGAAGTTTATTCCTCTGCCTTAGAAGCCCGGCTTCGTATTTTAGATTCCATACATCACGCTGGTGTTCGTCTCGCCACTGGGGCATTCCGATCTTCCCCTATTTCGAGTTTGTTGGCTGATGCTGGTGTCCTTCCTCTAGACTTGCTCCGCTCTTCCCTTTTGATGCGATGTTGGTATCGCTTATCTCGTCTCCCAGACTATGTACCCTTTGTCAAGGGCTCTCAAGATTCTCGGTCACCTATTTTTGCCACTCGGCCATCCTTTCCAAAGCCCTTTGGTTTCAGGGTGCAGTCAGTTATGTTTAGCTTCTCTGTTCCTTCTGTGCCGATCACTCCCCACCGTGTCCCGAGGGTGGGCTACTGGCTTCTCCCCAGGGTGACATTTTGTCATTTCTTCTCATCCAGTAAGGCCTCCCTTCCTTCTCAGGTTTTATTTTCTCTGTTTTTAGAGCATGCCTCTTCTCATGGGGACTCCATACCAGTTTATACTGATAGATCTAAGTCTGATGCGGGTGTGGGCTTTGGTGTGGTGTTTCCCACCTTCTGTCGAGGTGGGAGCCTCCCTGTGACTGCTTCTGTTTTTACAGCTGAGCTGACTGCTATTTTATTTGCCCTTCAGATTCTCTTCACTCTCCCCCACACTGCTTTTACTGTTTTTAGTGACTCACGAAGTGCTCTTTCTGCAATGGAGTCTTTTAATCCCTCTCATCCTTTGCTTTTATCCATTTTAGAGTGGCTTTTCCTTTTAGGGCGTCGTGGACGTCGTGTAGATTTCTGTTGGGTTCTAGCTCATGTAGGAGTGGCAGGGAATGAATGAGCTGATCAGCTGGCCAAGGAAGCAGCGGCTCGTCCCCCTCTTGCACAGTCCCCTCTGTATCATCTGCCTGCTGCAGATATGCGCTCCTTTATTGCCTCCAGGGTTTGGTGCTGTTGGCAGGAGCATTGGGATGCTGTGGGTGCCAATAAGTTGCGCTCGATTTGCCAGAAGCTGGGCTCATTCAGTTACCAGGGCTTCCCTCGTCAATGGGAGACTGCTTTGTGCCACCTCTGCATTGACCACACCCGTTTTTCTCACGGTTTTTTAATGGAGAGGGCTCCTCCTCCATTCTGTGATGACTGTCTGGTTCCCTTGACTGTTCGGCACCTGTTGGTGGAGTGCCCTAGTCTTGAGGATTTGCGTCGTCGGTTCCTCTTTGACCACCAAACGGATGGTGGTGTGTTTCATCTTTCCTCCGTGCTTGGGGAGGATGCCTGTGTCTTGGGAGGGGCAACCCTCTCGTGTGTGAAGGAGGCAGGACTTCTTAAGGATATTTAGAATTTCTCCTTTTTGATTGTGTGGCTTATCCTCTGTTTTTTGTCTTTGCTTTTTACTTCTTTGTTATACGGCGGCATATGACCCTGGCAGTTGCGCCGCCATGATTATTATGAAAAAAAAAAAAAAAAGTTTATGGTAATCTACTACCGCACACATTTCTCCATTTCGTTTGGGCACGAAGAATAATGGGGCATTCCACGGGGAGACTGAAGGCTCAATAATTCCAAGTTTTAACATTTCATCGACATACTGATTTGCAAGTGTACGTTGGGAGTGTGGGATGCGGTAAGCTGGTACGAAAATTGGTGGTGTTTCTGGGTGCACATTAATCATGTGATTAATCAGGTTAGTACACCCTAATTGTTCTCCGGGCAATGCTACAGTGTCCCTGTGTGTTTCCAGCAGAGTTAACAAATCATTTTCTTCATCAAATTCACCTGAGTGAATTAAATTCTCTTTTATGCTTTCTGTATCCGTAAATTTTATCTCACTTGTCACTCCAGCTATAACTATTTCCTTCACAGGGGCAAGACATTTTTCAGTATTAACTATGCAAGTCCCCTTTTTCAACTGAACTTCCCCATTCATGTGATTAATTATGAATATCTGAGTTTGCCCTTCGTCGTTCATCTGACATAATGCGTTTTCTACTGACAATCCCTTTACTTTACATAATTCTTCTAAGACAAGAACAGTACTATTCCGTAATTTGCTCTTTATGGTAACTTTCATGTGGGAATTAGGTAGTATAACTAAATCATTGGTGAGATGGGCTGGAAAAACTGATAAATCATTACTGTTATCTAGGTCACTAATCCTGGAGGCTGGGGCTGGTGGTGGGAGTGGATCTATACACTCATCTGTTTGTGTATGTTTCTTTAAGACTTTAATATTACCAATTCTTTTTGTCTCTCTTTTACCAATCGGTGAGGGCTCTGATGGTATTTCCTCTATGAATTCATTGTCAAAGTCTATTCCATTCATTTATGGGAGTATAGTTATGTTCTCTGCTCTCATGGATCTTAAGCCCAGTAACATATGAACTTTAATTGCTAAGTTTTCAACGATATAAAAAAATGCAGAGAATGGTCTTGTAGTCTCTGTGAAACTGATATTTAATCTAATCATACCTTTCACTGTAATTTGCTTTCCATCTACCGTATATAAATCTAAATCAGCTTCTTCCAGAAAAGTTTCTTCTTATTTTTAAGAATTCTGTTTATTTCTTCATGTGTTATTAAGTTCACTGGAGAGCCTGTATCTAAAAATAAGGAAATGTTTTGATCCTCACATACAGCTGGAATCAAGATACACTCATTTCCCAACATGCCTCCTATGTGAATTTTAGACTTCTTTTCTTTACGTTTGTTCGTTTTTTGTCATGACTTGGTCTTCCCCCGATTTGAACATAGACACAGTTTTTTCTACTGTGTTGCAGTCACTGGTCCAGTGCCCTTGGTATCTATGATACCTACAGTAAGGACCAAATCCTTGTTTCTTTTGTCTATCCTCTTTTGCTTTGATAAAGCATTCATACCTTGTGTGTCCTGGTTTTGCACAATAATGACATAGAATGGACCTATCCCTTGACTGTGACCTACGAGGTGACTTCCCATAAGTAGTGTTGTTTATGTTGCGAGACCTGCTCGGGCTGCGCGAAAACTTATGAAACTGTCTGTAGCCTGGTGTTTGTGATCGAACCCTCGTCACGTTTGGTTGTTTGCTCTGCCTGCTTTCGGGTCGCGAGCGATTTTGTTCTCTGTTTGGGGTCGGTGTAGATGTTTTCACAGCTGATACTGTCTCAAGAACTCTCATTCTACTAGAATGTGCGGGTGTGTCGACCATACCTGCTTTACTGCACTGCATCTCTACCTCGTTCATTAAGTCTAGTAAGCACATGCCTGGGGTGTACGCAATCGTCTTGGCGATCTTAAGGGTCCTATCAGGTAATTTACACAAGGCAGCTATATAACCAATGATGTCCACGACGAGGTCTGGGGACATCTTTCCATCATCTGTTATCCAATTTGAGTTTTCCAAAGTAACTAACAATGTTCTTTTGATTGTGGAGACATCAGCAGTTATTTCACTGAGCACATGGTTTGTTGTGTGCTCCCTTACAAGATCTACAATCTTTTGTAATTCTGGAATTATACCTGGCAAGAAGTTCATACCTCCAGATAATTTCTTCAAAAATTCAGTTTTAAATTCATCATATGTCCTAGCTTTAAGGAGCTTGTCAAATCTCAATATATTGCTTGCTGGACATCTTTCCTGGCTTATGCAAGATGAAAAAATGGCAATTTTCTCTTGTTCATCAGTATGTGGCGCTTGATGAACATTTGTTCGCACTAACTAATGAAACTACATCAATGCAATCTTTTTCTGTGCCAGAGAATTTTGGGGCAGTTTTATCTTCATGGTAAACGTACACATGAGGTGGGGTTGTTAGATCCGCAGTATTTGTTTCGTGATTCATTTTCACTGTTTGCTCTGTTAATTTAATTTGGACTTGTTTATCGTTGTGTGAAGGAATGGTGGAATATATTCGGCCGGAACGGTGAACCCTGTTAAGTGTACATGCATACATGTGCAAGTCAGTGACAAAGTCCTCACTTGCTACGTCAGAGGGGGTTTCCCACTCATCATCTGGAACTGACGTATTTGTTTCTTGGTCTTTAATTTGGAGTGAGGTTTGTACAAGGGGTGTGTTGCCTTGGTGCTCTCCTAATTGTGAATCTGTTGTTGTGGCTAATTGTGTTTCATCTGGTATTAACGTGGTTGGTGGCGAAAATATCCCTGTCATTAAGATTTGGTGTTATGAAATACGCCTTTTGTTTATTTATGTCCTAACTAAATAGCTGAGTAAATGAGTTGTAATAAATGATAGATGGTGAGTGTATAAGTGTATATATAGAAATAAGTAAAGAAGTTGAATATAGCTAATTTTAGCACTGAGAAGAAATGAGTAAGTATAATTTCACCCGCTTGATACAGATCGGAGAGGCTTGTCGATGCAACTGTCGATCTCGGAATAAAAATGCAGGGTTGATTGAAGATCTCTTGATAATTCTAGTGCTGTGTTGATGGACGATATTACTCAGGAAATTCCATGGCCTGGTGCTTGTGGTGGTTAACAGCTGTCACAGGCAAACCTCAGCATAGAACGTCGAATTTCCAACTCAATACTGTGGAAATAAATGAGTATGAGTAGGAGCTATGTGAATAATGAGTAATGAGTAGTGGGTGAGAAGTGCCTGGTGTCAGTCACACGTTGCTTCGTGTGGCAAACTCGCGTTGTGATGTCATCTCAGCACATGGTGACGTTGGCTTCCCACACTGGTAGTTGTGGTGAATACTGAGTAGCGATGCGTAACCTGGGTGAAGAAAGGTAAGTCGCGTTATAAATGTGGCTCTGGTGTTTTGCTGCGTGTCTTGACCTCTGCGTCAGCGATGGAGGTAGACGGGAGAGAGTGGTGGGGGTTTGTGTGCTTGTTCCTTTGGTCTTTCCTCTTCTTTACTTGCTTTGTTTTTTATTCTTCTTGCTGCTGCTTGAGTTACGTGAAGATTATAGAGTTGTTTTGTAGACTTGTAGGCTATTTGCATTGTAGGCTGTATTTTGTAGGAATTTACTGTAGAACTGAAGCTAATCTTGTAGAGTCTCGCCTGCTTTTGTAGAAATTCACTTTTGATTCGGAGACGATGTCCGTAGTTTCGCTGGCCAGCAAATAATGTCATAAAAGACTTTATAGTTACTTGTAGAGAAGTTTTGTGGTTTAGTTGTCACTCTCGATTTCTTGTAGTAGGAATTAAAGATGAATACAGTGAGTTGATCTTAATTTATTATCTTCAGAGAAATCTAAATTGAGCAGGGTATGTCTTACAGAGACAATATAATAAGTAAGTCTAGTTGAGCCCCTCTTTCTTGTTCACTCTCTCCACTACCTGTCGGTTCAAATGCTAGCCTCCTTCTGAGCTCTCCTTCCTAAATTCTGGTGAAACAGGGGTCGTGTCACGTGTGTTACACTGTGGTTGGAAAGTTCCAGAAACCTGTGTGTGAGTATGTGTGTATGTCACTAGGCTTTGTTACCCTGCTATCTCGCTGACACACTACCTACATCATCCCCTGACTCTGCTACTTCCTATGTGTCGTCAACATTTCCTCAGTTAACTTGCAAGATCATTTCCCTTTCCCAGGCTTGCATGGAGCTGTCTATCTACCTATCTATCTATTATGATTTGTAATTATAATATGGACTCATAACACGAAAGATTATTCGTACAGATGCCACCTTGGAATAGGAAAGAGTTGATGGCTTGTACTTTGTTAGAACTTGTCTTAACTAACCTTTCACAAGACCCATCGACAAGTCAGAAAAAAAATCCCCAATAATAATATTACAAATTTTAAATGAAACATTCGCAGCATGGTCGAGAACTTAAATACTGACTAATTCTAGTCTTTTCGAGGTGTAATGGTTAACTACAGCCTTCATATACCCCTTCAATACCAGGAATACCACCTAAGCTGAGTAAAATTGTCTAGTTTCAGCAAGAACAAGATGCGGTGCCAAGGAACAGCAAATTTTATGCCTATATGAAATTATAGGCCCGACCCACCTGACACAGACCCCCCTACCACTAACTAGGGGGGTGACTCCCTGATGTTATGAGGCAGGTTATAGGATGCAGATTTGAAAGATGCACCTTTAGATTTTGGTTTCATGTCGATATGGCGAATTTGTAAGGAGTTACTGCAAAACAACGATTTTTCTTTTACTTATTATTATTTTTTTTTTACCTTTTATGGGCCTACAGTTTGGACCTTGGCCCAATTTGGCCCAATATTTATTAAAGTGATCAGAAGGTCATAGCCAATTATCCCTGTAATTTTAGTCAAAATTGCATTAATAATTTGTGCGTAAAATTGTTAACATACTGACAGACAGACAGACATAAAAACAGACAAATCAAGTGAAAACAATACCCTTCTCCGAGCTCCTCCGGGGCGGGGACAGGTAATGAACAATGGTTGACGCCTTGAGATTGAAATGGTAAAGTACCTTTGTGCAGTTGATAGGTTTAAATTTAACCCCCCCCCCCTTTTTTTTAATATAACAGTAAAAACTGGTTTTATGCCTAAACTTACCCATGTGCAGTTGATAGGCTTGCATCTAACTCTTTGACATTTTAAAAATTACTTACCCTCATGTCATCAACATAAGTCACCTTCCTCTTACCCAAACATTGGTTATGCTGAGTGATGACCTGACGGCCATGGTTGTGGGTGGGTTGAGGCAGGTGGTCATGTTGGGAGTGTAGCTGTTGACCCAGTAATCATACAACCCAGACTCGCACACCTTCATGATCCTAATGACATGGAGGCAGGGAAATTAATAATAATAATAATACAAAAAATATGTCCCACTCCACAGCAATGCCCTATGACCTGTACCATGTGTAGAAAAAATGACATGCCACGATTAGTCCTAAATATTTGCAGCAACGCTTCCAGTTACTATGACAGTTTCCAGTTAAAACCTACTTCACTTCCTGGAGAAAAGATGCTTCTTGTTCATTCTCAGCTAGTCCAAACATGCATATGTTTAACTTATTGTATACTGAACAGCAAGAAAATTAACTTCTTTCAACTTATTCAATCCAAGGACATCTTTTCACTGTATTATAAAAACCTGAGATGCACATCTGAGTTACAGTTTAACTTGCTTCAGAAGACACCAGACAAATGGATGCAACTGGATCTTATCTTCCTCTTCTCTTATTTTGTTGGAGCAAACTTTGATATAAACATTCACTGGACTCAATAAAGGGCCGTAATTCTAACCATGTCTGTCTGTCCCCATGTCTGTTTGTGCAGCGCAGGCGAAACTGGAAAAGGGATTGCCCTGAAATTTGACATGATGGTTGCAGCTGGATCACAGATGGGCCTATTTCAGTTTCATATCGATTGAAATTTTCTAAAACGGTGTTAGGCCTCTGGTAATTGTCCCCATTGATTTTTCATTACATGGAACGCATTGAGTGGAAGTTGTCCGGCGTCGAAGAAGCCATTCATCTGTTTTGAGCAGCGGAAGGCACGGGTGAAAAACGGCCCCATCTGAACAGCCAAATATCGCACAAAATCATGTTTAGCTTAACAAAATATATATGATTATCATCGATATACATTTCTGCCTGCAATGGTGATAAGATTATTGCAAGCAGATGCATATTTTTGAGCCGGTAGTACAGTATGTAACTGAATGAACTTCTGGCGAGTGCGGAGGGGGGAGGGAGGTATAAAAGGAATAGTAAAAAATTGGTCATATTCAACACAACCACAACACTTGGAATTAAAATATATGAATATAACTTAGCACCGTTGGCACTGGTGCTGTGTTGTCCATTAGGCTGCTGCAAATACGAGATGATTGAAACTTTGAAACATTGTAGTTGCAAACGATTGAGATTCGAGGGCAAAGCCAAAGAGCCCTGCACGGGAGGAAGTGCATAATGGCCCGATAGGGCCGCAAAGCACTTCCTGATCCAATAGCACCCATTTTCAAAGAATATACCCCCATGGCCCCTTCCCTTCCTCCATCACAGTTCCAGTTCATTTCCACAGAATTCTCTATCCACCACAATATCGTAGCCGTCGCCAAGCTTTTCCAAAACTATGTTCGATTATAGGGATTCTAAGGAGAAAATGTTCGTTGTTCTTGTCGTGGATGGAAGGGGAAAGATAAAGATGAATCTGAGTATTGCAGTTTATTTCTTCAGAGGGAGTATCTCACAAGAGCAGTACTGAGGCGAGAGCTGTTTTATGCTTGCTAACTCCACGGCGCGCTCTGTTCCTGCTTTTCTTTACAGACTCTCTCTTTCTCTCTCTCTCTCTCTCTCTCCCCTCCTGCCCTGTCTCTCCCATTTCCCCTGTATATGACTGGTTGTGTCATGTGTACGGGCACGAATGTGAAACTTTCCGAGCCTGTGGGAGTTTCCATCAGGCGTCATACTGTGCTATGTGTGAAATTCCTAGATCGAGAATGTGCATCATTGGTTCCTCTAGACCTCTCGCTTAAGCACGACTTTCATTTAACTTATTACATATTAAAGCAAAGAAAACGTGCAGCTGGTGGGTGGGTGAGGGGGACGTCTTTATGTGAGGGCATTGATGTAACGTGGCAGCTCCAGGGCTTGGTTGGACCAACTTTTATCATCTTGATCTCCATCCTCCGTAATGAGGACTGTGGACTGCAGGAGATGCGCAGCTTGGGTCTGTAGTCTGATAGGGTTCAGATTACAGATAAGTTTTGGGGCCACAACGATAACAGTAGCAGGTATCGAACCTTTTTAGTATTTCCATCCGATGACGTACTAAAGAGTCTATTCTTTCTACTTTCAGATGGTTTATTTCAGCATATCAGATTTTTTTTTTCAGTAGAGTGGTTTCATATAGGCTAGGCATTATTAAACCCTCCACTGTCTGAGATTAAAACTGTCTGACGGAGCATGATTACAATAAAATATACGTCAGCGGTTTGGAGCGATGAATTTTGCTTTTCCCCAGATGTTTCAGCCTACTGTGTGCTATAGAACATGGAAGGCTACATTATAAACTTCAGCTATTCTTTTTCTGCTACGAGCTTCCCTCTGTTGAATAAAATTGTCAGGTTGAAGTTATAGTAAACTACACCTCCCTCAGGGATAATGATATTAGTGTAAGAAGAATGTATGATATTAATACTATTCATAGTATTACTGTACAAGATGAATAGGGGAGGTTTCTCGTAGTGTTGGGCTCTCTACATGCTCTGGTTCGAATGGGCTATCGCAAATGGTAATAACTTGACAATCTCACCTCAGAAGATAGTGAATCCGGGAACAAACTGTCAGGCAGAGTAACTGACTTCGTTTCCTTGATTCCTTCTGCCAATACGTCCTCCATCCGGTAAGCTATTTACTCAGCGTTATTCAGTTGCCGAATTAATCGATGTTGATGTGGTGATCCCCTCCTGTAAGTAGATTTTTTTTCCTTGTAGTAAAATGACCATAATATGGTATTCTTGTTCTTATCATACAGTTTTATTCCCTCACTGTTCTAAAAGTCTACGCAGAGTTGAATAAACTTCTCCAGAAAAGCTGATTTTTCAGCTAATTTTTGTTATCTTCGAGCGATTTCATTCAGTTGAGGGATTTTTTTTTTTTTATTAGACTCAACCTTCATTACTCCATTCTCTTTCCTAAATTGAATGAAAGTTTCTTACGGTAGCAAGGATACAGTAAAGTAATAGGTCATCAAATTGAAAAGTTTAAGACCCATTTAGTACGAAGACAGCTATGAGGATTTACTTTTCTTAATTGCCATTAAGAAAAGGAAGAGAATGTTGGTGCGAGGAAGTATGGCTGTGGCTGAGTACAGACGTGCATATGAAGTGTGGCTGCAGAGAAAGGATGAGGTGTCATATGAGATGTATAAGGAAAAGAGGAATAGGGCGAGAAGGGCTGTGCGTGATGCTAAAGTGTCAGCAGATGAGATGTGGGGTAGGCAGTTGACTGAGAATTTTCAACAGAATACGAAAATGTTTTGGAAGGAGGTGAAAAGAGTGCGAAAGGGAGAGTCTGGGAAGGAAGAACGAGTAAAAGCAGAGGATGGAAGGATGTTAATTGAGATGGATGCAGTAAGGAGAAGATGGGCAGAGTATTTAGAAAGATTGGTAAATGTAGAGGAGGGAAGGGAGGCTGAGATTGTGGGAACGCTGCAAGTAATAAATGTGTTGGGAGAGTTGAATGATTCATTGATCACGAAGGAGGAAGTGCAAGAGGCAGTAAAGGAGAAGAAAACAGGGAAAGCTGCAGGTATGGATGGGTGTGTTGTAGAATGGCTGAAGGGTGGTGGAGCGACTATTGTTGACTGATTAGAGAAGATTGTTGAATATGTGCTTTGAGAAAGGTATGGTGCCAATTGACTGGGCAAGTGCTTGTGTGGTCCCATTGTATGAAGGCAAGGGTGAAAAGTATGAATGTACTAGCTTTAGGAGTATAAGTCTGTTGAGTGTTGTAGGTAAGGTGTATGGAAATGTTAAGTAAGAGAGTTAGAGAGGGTACAGAGGGAGTGGTTGGTGATGAGCAGTGTGCCTTTAGGAGAGGGAGGGGATGCGTGGATCAGATGTTTTTTGTGAGACAGGTGGGTGAAAAAATATTTAGAAAGGCAGGGATGTGTTTTGGGCGTTCATGGATTTAGAGAAAGCGTATGATAGAATTGATATGGAGGCTTTGTGGACTGTTTTAAGATTGTATGGACTTGATGGTAGGTTACTAAAAGGGGTGAAAACTTTTTATATAAATAGTTGAGCGTGTGTAAGAGTGGGAATACTGTGAGTGATTGGTTTCCCGTGAGAGTGGAGCTTCGGCAGGGATGTGTGATGTCGCCTTGGTTGTTTAATATTTATATGGATGGTGCTGTAAGGGAGATGAATGCAAGAGTATTAGATGGATGTCCAATTCTCATGAATGTTGATGGTAGAGAGTGGAATCTGAAGCAACTATTGTTTGCAGATGATACTGCACTGGTGGCTGATTCAGAGGAGAGATTGAGACAGTTGGTAGAGGAGTTTGGAAGGGTGTGTGAAAGGAGGAAATTGAAAGTAAATGAGAATAAGATTAAAGTGATGAAGTGTACGAGGTCGGTAGATGGTAGGAGGATGAATATTGTTTTCAATGGTGAGTTGCTTGAGGAGGTAGAGTGTTTTAAGTATTTAGGGTCACATGTTGCTGTAGATGGAAGAATAGATGCAGAAGTGAAGTTTAGAATGAATGAAGTAGGAAAGGCACTGGGAGGAATGAAAAAAGTGTTTAGATGTCGTTTACTTAGAATGGATGTAAAGACAAGGCTATATGAGGGTGCTGTGGTACCGACTGCGTTATATAGGGCTGAAACATGGAATATGGGTGTAGCAGAGAGGGAAAGTTTGAATATAATGGAGATGAGGTGTCTGAGGAATGTACGTGTGGAATGACGTGTATGGATTGAGTGAGAAATAATGAAGTGCAAGGAGAACTGGAGTTGTTCGGGAGATGGCTGATCGAGTTGAGCTGAGGGTGTTGCAATGGTTTGGGCATATGGAGAGAATGGATAATGAGTGATTGGTGCAAAAGATAACTAGATCTGATGTGAGAGGTGTAAGGCTGAGAGGAAGACAACGAATAGGATGGATGGATAGTGTGAAGAGAGCGTTGGATGTGAAAGGGATGTCTGTTGAGCAAGGAAGAGTGGCTGTGCGTGACAGAAATAAATGGAGAGAAAGTGTGAATGAATAAATGATAACGCAGCCCTGAGGGGATATTCTCCCTCATTTGGTCTGATCGGCTGATCAGGTCAGGTGCGGGTAAGGGGATGGGTCTATTATGATGTGGCAGGTGTAAACCAGCTCTGCTGTCTGGCCCTGATGTGGATGTCACTGATTGCACTGCGCAGTTGACCCTCATGCAGTGTGTTGTGGTAAGGATCTGTCCCTTCTCCCCTCTGGGGCTAAGATGCGAATGAATGTGTTTGAATCAATGAGTAACTTGAGAGTGTGTCGTCCTGTCTCGGCTACCTCCCTTTCCTTGGGGGAAGCAGCCTAGGTATATAGGGAAAAGATTAGAGAAATAGTAATGGGCAGCTTTATTCATTCCATCTAGCATATTCTCCCCTAGGCTAAGGAATTTGTTTTATTGGTAGCTTGTACAGTAAAACTGAGTATAAAGGTTGATTTCTGCCAACTTGGAAAATCCTTTTGTGGTAGTGAAAGGAATAACGACAGGGTATTGTACATCTTGGTTCTCAAATTTAAAAAGGCTCTCTAATGCTGAGTAAAGTCATTAATTTTTGTTGGAATCCTGTATAAAGGGTTCGACGTTTTCCATGAATAATATATTTTTAGTATCTCTTGTAACAAATATTTTCAAAGCTTCTGCAATGTTAGCATCTACAGGAAGAAACACTGCTTAAAATAAATCACAGTATTTTGCATGTGCTACTCAGAAGATAACTATACTGAATAATTTTATCCACTTACCTATTAGTAGTTAGTTACTTTTCAGTAAACTAGGGAAAATGTACGGCTTTAGGTTTATTGCACTGTTAGTAATCTGTCTGTCTATTTATCTATTGCCAGACGCCTCAATCCCGTTTGAGTTGGCCACAAACAAATCGCCTCCAAGTCGCCCTGTCCCCCGCAATTACACATCCCTGCTCCCAACTCACACACCCCTTATATGCACCTTACAAGATGGTGTATGTCATTCATGATCAATAATTTTTTTTATTTTATCATAAATGCCTTCAGGGGTATCGTTTCCTTGATGCACTGCCGTACCCTCGACCAGACTTCATTATATTGCGCTGCTAGTTAATGCACTTCATTTATCACTGTTGTTTCCTGAGCTGAAATTTTGGACACTTAAAGCAGTGTCTATATTTGGTTATAATTTTCGGCAGAAAATGCACACACACACACACACACACACACACACACACACATACACAGGAATATGAATAATAAACGGCTTAGCTATTATTTTTTTCGAAATATTAAATAAACAGTTTTACCTGCATCCCCATCCAAACGATGACACAACGGTGATACCCTTGTTGCTGATGATGAATGGTGTTTGGCTATGCGAGTTAGCATATCTAGGGGGGATGATATATTTCATTTGGATTTCTGATTCTATCACAGAAAATCCTATCTTTCAATACAGCATCAAGTGGAAACACCTGTATAAGAAAGAAAATTTCAAAGCATTTTAGACTGAAATATTATTTTCAATTATATTGTCTGTCACTTCGCACTGTTGAGGTCATTCATGATTTTCTTTTGGCTTTTGATAAATGAGAACGTGCTTTAAATATTAACATAATTTTTCGTGACTTCCAATGCCGTGTATATTATGAAATTTTAGGAGCACCTTACCATTGCGGATCTTTTATTCAGGAATAATTGCATATATGTAATCTAAGTGAACTGCCACTAAAAAGAATAAACAATGGTTTGTGGAATATGTATCCATTTTTGCTATTTGTAATAAATGAAAGACATATATTCTTGCAAGAGGAGAGAAGAATGTGTTGTTTGGGACACGAAGTGTTAGAAGTAAAGCAGATAACTGGGTGGCAGATGAAATGGTAATACATTTCTTTTTATATCATTCAAACCTTCAAACTGAACCAGGTCCTCGTGTGTCTCCTGTGGCTTAGTCCTTCCTTGGATGGTTAGGTGGGCAATGAGAGAAGACTTGAACCCCAGGGTGACGATCAGACAGAACACCAGCCACCACCCCACCAGCATCTGTTATCACCAAGAGACAGTACATAGATATGTCAGTCATCGCCCCACCAAATTTTTTATGATAATTCGTTTACGTAGTACTGTGGATTTTAATTCCATTTTTCATTGCTTAGTGGCAGAATACGAAAATAGTACAGCTCACATCCTTTCCCAAGCATGTAATCTTGATTACCACCATCTTCTGCCGTTAATCTCATGATGAAGTTCAATGTTAGATTAAGACGATATTTCAGCACTATATGCTTCTCATTGCAGTTAGTCGTAACTAGCACCTTACCTTAATGTTAATTTATTGCTGAAATTAAACATCATGCTGTAGACTGGACCTTTAGACTCTATTAGTCCAGTTAGGTATTTTACAACCTTTACAGACAATGGAATGCATTCAAGCAAATTCAGAACAATTTATCCATAATGATGAGTCCATTACAGTCTTTGGATGCAGCAGAATCCTATTACACCTGTTTGGTTCCAGTTACATTCATTAAAAGTAGCTTACTGTAGTTTTGGTAGTCAACTTTAGCTATATTTGATCCAAACTCATGAACCAACCACTTTACTCATAATACGTGTTATTAATTGTGTTCCTTTAAGGACAACACGATTATCTAAAATTAGCTTAGGAGAGATTTCGAACAGGAATGATTAAATACTACATACATTAACCCTTCTATACAGGTAGGTATGGGTTTACCCATGGCTAAATAAAAATATCTAGTGGTAAGATTATAATGCACACATCAGATTATTGGAGTTGAGGAGAATTTAGGGGTTTATGTAACAGCCTGGGAGCTTTGTTTCCAGTTGCATCAATATATTTCTTTTTTTGTTAAACCTCTGATCATATAAAAAAATCAGAAATTTTTCTCTAGCTGCAGTTTTATATTATCTCGCAAGATCCCAGGGGAGTGAGAGCAGAGTGAGCTTGTCTTGTTTGGTTGAACACTTTATAATTACAGACAGTTTATTCAAGAACATGCAACTGGCCATAGTATATATACTCATAGACCCTCCCAGTCCCACCACAATTCCAGTTAATTATACCATTTCTTTGTTGCACATGCCAGTAGATTTACCTGGACACCTTCACTGTTGGAGAATATTTTCAAATAACCATCGCTGCGCACAAACCAATAAACCTACAACGCCTATCTTTAAAAAGTATGCTTGCCACAGTTTCACCATCAACCGTCATTCCAGCCACCCCACCTACTGCTTTTCTCACCATGCCATAATGGTTTCATGATATTAGACAAACAAGCTTTTTGGTATTTTGATGCAAGTCAGGGAGGACTGAAGAGAGTGGTCAGAGTTGAATGACAGGGATGATTTAGGATTATTGGTTACAATGGTGAAAGTTTGCCCATAACTAAAGGCACTGCATGCCCACTTGTGATGGGGGGGGGGTGGAGGACAGTCATTTATAAGGCCTTTATTAGGACCAAAAAATCAGCATGTGTTAAGTGATATGAATAGCTGCATGAGTTAGGACAGTTATGGATGGTAAGGCATTGTAAAAGAATCTTGTGGCATGAAGATAAGAAAAGTATGTGATAATATGTACCAGTATAGTTTGAGGACATAGCAGTGTTAGCCTGGCATGGACGTGTTGTCAGATTAATTAGAATCGACAAATAGGATATGTTTAAGACGAACCTAGTCAGGCTGTTAAGGCTGTAATATCACAATAAGCAGAGTTTCAGTATGTAAGTGTAAATATTCCATTAACAATTAATGGCTATGTAAAAGCAAGATATGCTATAAAGACGAATGTTAGAAGCAAGCTAATGTGGCGCAAGTCAAATGTAGAAGAATAAAAATGCATGGGGTAGGTGGATACGGTGGTTGAGTTAAAATGATCATTGATATTGGGGCTGGGTGTGATGAGAACAGACTTTGAAGATTGGTAAGCTTGATGGTGCAATAGTTAAGATGCTCTGATTCATGCCTTTTAGAAATGGGTGGTGTGGACACAGAAATATGGGTGGAATTGGCTGGGAAAATGTTATGTGTCGGGCTATGATGAACATGAATTTGGGCAGTCATTCACCCTAAATACTGTACAAAACCTTGGCTACGAGGTTTGGATAAGTTTCCTCTATTACCATACAAATCAATCTATTATTCTTTCTACTATTGGCCATTAACCAATCTGTGTTACAGAGTTTGATTAGTTTCAGGTATACTCAGAGTAGTATCCAAGGCAGCCAATTTTATGGTATTCACATCATAACACAAAGAGCAAGTCCAGCAAAGAGTAGTGAGTAACATGAGCAGGGAATGTGAAGAGGATAATATGCTATTAAGATGGGCTTTTAAATTGGCCGGTATAATGCACAAAAAAAAAAAGAAAAAAAAAAAAAAGCAACAACTGAGTGGGGTGAATGCAATGGACTGCATCATGTGGGTAGACGGAACCAAAATTATTGGGTGTGGTGGGCTATATCATGGCGAGTTTAATCTTTGGGGGTGGGTGTTTTAGGAACTGTTGTTTGTTGATGATAACGTATCGTCAAGTGAAAAGGAATAAGAGCTGCTTGGCACAGTGAAGCTGGATAGTTAGGACTACAGATAAATACAGAAATCAAGGAACATTGCTTCACTTAAGTGGATGTCAAAGTGTTACGTATTCAGATGGTTGGGCCATATAGATAGGACTGGAGACAGAGTAACTACGAAATATAGGTGAGTGAGATGGAAGGGGACAGGGAGAATGAATTAGAAGAAGAGATGCAGAGCACAAATATGAGACTTGGATGAGTTAGAGAGGGCAGCGAATAACAGAAGACAGGATGAAGTGAAGATTTGTCTGTGGTGCCACTAACAAACACAAAAAAAGGGGGAGGGGAGAAGAAAATACAAAAAAGTGCCTAACAGTGGATGCAGGTAGACAACATTGCAGGTTGTAAGGTAAAAGAGTTTGATATACTTAATTCTGGTTCAAATGGATGGGTTGGGTGTTCAGACGTAGCACGGCAAGACTGAGATGATTTTGCTGATGATTCATATATTTCATAATAAAAACAGCATTTGAATTCAGAGCAGATGCACTACAAAAATAATTCAAAATGTTGTTTAATTTTAAAAATAGTATTTAAGGGATTAGCAAGAAATACGGGAGAGAGAGAGAGAGAGAGAGAGAGAGAGAGAGAGAGAGAGAGAGAGAGAGAAAGGAGGGGGGGGGGCAAAATGATGTCTGGAACAACTTAGCTAGCACAGAGCGGTGTGTGTGTGTGACAGAGAGAGAGAGACAGACCCCAAGGTGCAATACAGATATCTGGTAGCATTTATCTGCACAGGACGGTGTAAGTGGCAATGAGAGAGAGAGACAGACAGACAGAGAGAATGAAACCACATACCTGGCAGAGCATGATGTGAGAGGCACTGGAGAGAGAGAGAGAGAGAGAGAGAGAGAGAGAGAGAGAGAGACTGTAACTACTTACCTGGCACAGGATGATGTGAGATACATCGAAGAGAAAGAATCTTCAACTAATTAACAGGCACAGAATGAATTGAGAGGCACTGAAAGAGAGAAACCCAGGCATTTGTTAAGATATCCAGCACAAGCGGAGAGAGAGAGACACCATGACCTGTGTAAAGGTATCTTGAACTACAACTTACCTAGCACAGGATGATGTGATACTGGAGCTACTCACCTTGTGCAGGACGATGTGAAACTGGAACTACTTACCTGGCACATGGTGATATGAGATCAGACTTACTTTTTTTTATGCGAGGAAGAAGGAACCAAAGCCTGAGCCCACAAAACGTTCCTTCTAAGGAAAAAATACAAAACAGAGCCAAATTCATGATCCATTCATTTCAAGATGCCTGGACACACTGCATTTCAAAGACTGGAGATCATAGGAAGTAGGATATACAGACAGAGGGAGACAGTTCCAGAATTGACCTGTTGCATAAATGAAGGACTGAGAGTAATTGTCAACTCTTGCATTAGAGAATTCGACTGAAAAGGGATGGGAATTTGTTGCTAGGCGGGAGCTACGCGCCTGTTGTTGAGGTGGAGGGATGCAAGCAGACAGTTCAGAGGAGCAGTGACCATTAAAGTAGCGATAAAAAAGAGATAAAGAGGCAACAGTGCGGCGAAGAGACAGAGGTTGAAGGGAGCCACTAAAAGAAGGAGAGTTGGTGAGATAAGTAGCCTTTGACTCCACCCTATTGAGAAAAGCTGTATGTGGTGAGCCTTCCCACACATAAGAGTGGTACTCTAAACAGGGGCGAATAAAATCCATGTATAAAGTCAACAACAGTGCAGAGGTAAAGAAGGCACGGGGTCGGTTTAGCACACCTAATCTCTTGGGAGCAGATTTTACAAGAGATACAATATGATCTTTCCAAGATGGTCCGGTGTGAATGAAACCCCGAGCATGTTCGAGGATGATGCAGGATTGAGCTGGATAGGTAAAATCTAAGTCTTTGGTGCATTAAAAACAAGATAATTTTTACCCCAGTCAGAGGTACTAGCCAAGTCAGACATTAGGTGTGCCAAAGCCTCATCCCTTGTTTGTTGAAGTAACTGCTGAGATGGACACTGCAGAAACTGACTGGAAAGGTGAAGGGTGGAATCATCAGTGTATGAGTGGGTAGGATTAGATGTACAGCTTAGAAGATCATTGATGAATAAAAGGAAGAGAGTTGGAGATAGAACAGAGCCCTGGGGAACACCACTGTTGATAGATCTGGGAGAAGAACGGTGGCCGTCTACAACAGCGGCTATAGAATGATCAGAAAGGAAGCTATAGATGAGGTACAGATAGAAGGATAGAATCCGTAAGAGGGGAGTTTGGAAATTAAATATTTATGCTAGACTCGATCGACAGCCTTTGAGATGTCAAATGCAATGGCAAAACTTTCGCCAAAGTCCCAAAAGGAGGATGACCAGAAGCCTGAAAGGTAGGTGAGAAGATTGCCAGTGGAGCATCCCTGACGGAACTCATACTGATGATCGGAAAGAAGGTTGTGATAGGAAAGATGCTTTAAAATTTTTCTGTTAAGAATAGACTTGAAAACTTTTGAGACAGTATGTAAAAGCAATTGGACGATAGTTAGAGGGTTGGGAATGGTCACCCATCTTTGGGACTGGCTGAATGAGAGCAAACTTTCAGCAAGAAGGAAAGGTACAATGAAAGACAAAGGCGAAAGAGTTTACCTAGGCAGGGTGTAAGCACAGAAGCACAGTTCTTGAGGACAACAGAAGGGACTCCATCAGGCCCATATGCCTTGTTAGTATTGCGGCCAGTGATGGCAGAAAATACATCAGCTGAAGACATTTTAATGTCAGCCATGAGGAAGTCAGAGGGGGGGAAGTGATGGAGGAACAGCACCGGAATCGTCTAAGGTGGAATTGGAGGAGAAAGTCTGAGTGAAGAGATCTGCTTTATTAGTGGAAGAAATAGCTACAGAGGGATAAGAGTAGAAAAGAGGATGGATGGATGATGAGGTAACGTTGTTAGAAAGGTTTTTGGCAAGGTGCCAGGTGGAGCAGGAAGAATTTGAGTTAGAGAGTTGAGAGCATTTAGTACGGATGAAGTTATTTTTAGCAGAGTGAAGAACACAAAATTCAAGGCAGAAACATAAAAAAGATGTGATTCAGGGATGGGTTGGTGCCGGTACCTTTTATAGGCCTTCTCCTTGTTGCAGACAGCATTAGAACAAGCATGATTGAACTAAGGCTTTCTTGCAGTAGCCAAAGGAGATGAGAAAGAAATGTATGCCTCCATGCCCGAGAGAATAACCTCCATAATGTGCAAGGCACACTCAGATGGCTCCCGGCCAAGGAAGCAATGATCATTCCAGGGAAAATCAAAGAAGTGCTGCCTGAGGGCCTCCCAACCTGCAGCTCCAAAGTGCCGCAGACAATGTTTATTTGGATGGTCCGCAGGCCGTAATGGAGCAATAGGACAGGTTAAGGTAATAAGGCTATGATTGGAGGAGCCCAACAGAGAGAAATATAAACACTTTAAGCAGAAAGATTAGTTGTAAAGAAGAGGTCAAGTATGTTGGAGCCCTCTCCAAGGCGGTCAGGGATACGGGTAGGGTGCTGCACATGCTGCTCTAGGTCATTAAGGATAGAAAAGATGTAGGCTTGTTTACCAGGTGGATCAGTGAAAGGAGAGGAGAGCCAAAGGTGGTGATGAACACTGAAATCTTCTAGAATGGAGATTTCAGAGAAAGGAGAAATGGACAGAATGTGTTCCATCGTAGAAGTAAGATAGTCGAAGAATTTTTGATAGTAGGTTTAGGAGATAAGTAAATAGCATAGATATATTTAGTCAAATCCCGCTGCATGGGGTCACCTTGACGTGGTTGCGGGTCTTGAAGCATGGTTGGCTGTGCCACCTACTTGGAGGCATGCCTACCTTTGTAGGGTTCGGTATTTGTCGGCCTTGTGGACCAAGCACCCCCTACATCACTTGTGGAGGAGGCCTGCTGGTGATGTTTGCCATGCCCATTGCCATCTAGGGCGGGACTGTTGCCTCCCCACGTGTTTGCCATGCGTGGCGTCCCGTAATGCTGGAAGACGGGAGTCCTGGACGTTGAGTGATGCTGCGTGCTGCTCCCTGCAGCTAGCAATACACCTCTTTGGTCCCTTATTCCAGCTAGATGGGCAGCCTGGTTGGGCCTGACCAGGTCAATCGGCTGGTCATGCGTTGGCTAGGGTCAAGTGGGCATTGGGAAGCCTGGTGGCTCCTGTCGTCCTGGAGTCACCCTTGCCTAGGTCCCCCAGTGGTTACCTGCGTATACTCCTCCGCTACCCCTGGGGTCGTCAGTGGTACTGTCCCTGACATATGACCTCCCCCTGTTGGGCTCCGTGGTGGGTGGGGGGGGTGGGGGAATGAAGGTTTTCGTTATGAATCATGGATTCATTATTTCTTCCACCTCCTGCACATTTTCAGAAGATTTTTGTTATACGTGGTCCTGCTGGGGTAGACCTCCGGAAATGTGACATTTTCCGTACCCATCGAGAACTGGTCACTGCTTGTGGTGCGACCCTTAAAGTTGTTCCACAGGCTGATGGCAGTTTGTTGGTAGAGGTGTCTGAGCCTTCTCAGAGTGCAACTATTCTATCTTTAGCAGAGCTTTCTGGTCAGTCAGTTATATGCTCCCCTCATGCTTCATTAAATCATTCTCGTGGCATTGTCTATGCTAAGGAACTATTGACTTATGATGAGGCACGTCTTGTTGAAGAGTTGTCTGCCCAGAATGTAATAAAGATTGAGAGGATTAAGAAGAAGATAAATGGTGACCTTGTGCCAACTTCATCCTTGATTGTGATCTTTGATTCTTTGAGTCTCCCTGCTGTTCTTAACGCTACATGGTACCGGTACAAAGTTAGGCCATATGTCCCTATGCCTCGTAGATGTTTCCACTGCCAGCGTTTCGGTCACATTGGCCGGACTTGTAGGCGCCTTGCTGTAGGTCTTCCAGCAGTCTGTGCATCATGTAGTTTAGATGTTCATGAGGGTATGGAATGCCCTGGCCCTGTATCTTGTGTCAATGTTGTGGTAAGCATGCTGCTTCTTCTAAATCTTGTGATCGTTACAAAATGGAACATGAAATTTTGTCTCTCAGAGCCTCAGAGAGGCTGAGTTTTACTGAAGCTAAGACCCGTTTCCTGTCTATGTATGTCTGCCCTGGTGTTTCCTTTGCTTCTAATCTTTCTTGGTCAAAACCAATTGTGCGCCGTCATGGAGCCCCTGCTCCATATTCTGACCCTCCTCCTCATCCCTTGTTGATACCAGACGTCCTACTACTCCTCCTTGTGGTCACTCAGAAAGTCCAGTACCTTTGCAGTCTGCCTCTCATCCGGCGGCTGCTCCTGTACTGGCTGTTACTTCTATACTGGCTGCTACTACTGTACCAGCAGCCACCCCTGTACCGGCTGCTACTCCTGTACTGGCTGCTACTCCTGTCTCGGCTGCTACTCCTGTCCTGGCTGCTACTCCTGTCTCGGCTGCTACTCCTGTCCTGGCTGCTACTCCTGTCCCGGCTGCTACTCCTGTCCCAGCTGCTACTACTCTGCCAACTGATACTCCTGTTCCGACTAAAAACCTGTATCAGCTGCTACTCCTGTAAAGGCTGCTGCTCCTGTACCATCTGCTCGCTCTGATACTAATGTTCAGTCTACTCCACAGTGTGCCTCTACAGTTTCTAGTGCGTCCTCAAGTTCTGCCATGGAAATGGAGATTGCATCTGCCAACCTCAAACGGGTGAGGAGTAAGGAGTCTTTGGGTGATTCCCCTCCACCTAAAGTTAAAACCTCTGTGCCACATAAGGACTCGGAGGGGGCTCTTCGCTCGGCATCCCAGGCAGTGGTGGCGTCTAATTCGGGTGTTCTTGGTGGTCTTTCTAAGATCCCAGTCCCTGCTTCTTGCTCAGGTGTGGCGGAGTCTGGGCCTTTAGATACTCAAAGGGCTCAGTTACCCGCTCCCTCTGATCAGTCACCCAGCAGCCAGGCCTTGGTAGATTCGGTTGGGGAGGGTCTGGCTGGCCCCTAGGTGCCAGCCGGGCTCCAACGCAGAGGTGTGGCTGGAACGAGTGGGTCTTCCAGGACGGTCTCTGTGCCTCAGGCTCATTCTGACGATGGACGGGACCGATCTCGGGGTAAAGGCCCTTCCATCCATGGAAACTCTAAATCTTCATTGTCTTCTCGTTTGGTAAGGCAGAGCTCCACGCCTAGGAAGAAGGGCTTTCACACCCTTCCCAGTGAGGTTGCTACATAGCCTTGATGTTTCTCATTTCGTATTTACTACTCACTGTGGCTCAATCAGTGCCAATTTGTCTCCAATGGAATTGTAGAGGTGCCATGGCGAATTGGGAGGAATTGCAGTTATTACTCTCTGCTCTGAGCCCGATCTGCGTCTGTCTTCAGGAGACAATGGTGGGGGATAGACAGTTCCCTTCTATTCGGGGGTATGAGGTCTTCCATGCATCTCCTCCTGGCGGTCACAGAGGTGGATGTGCAATTTTGTGCTGTTCTGATGTCCCCTTTATTTCCTTTGCGATACAGTCTCCCCTTCAAGTTCTAGCACGTTGGGAGATGCTATACCATCTGTTGTCTGTGCCTTCCACCTTCCATCCCTGTTATACGTGCTGATCTGGAAACCCTTATCAGCCAACTTTCATCCCCTTTCCTTCTCCTTGGTGACCTTAATGGCCGCCATCCTTCGTGGGGTGATTCACTTTCAAATCCCAGGGGTGATCTTCTTGCCTCTTTGGTTGGGGATTTAGATTTGGTTGTCCTAAACGATGGGAGGTCAACCCATTTCCATGTTTAGACTGGCACGTACTCTGTCATCGACCTCGCCAACTCCTCCTCTGATTGTGCCCTTGATTTTTCTTGGGAGGTTTTGGATGATCTGCATGGTAGTGACCATTATCCCATGTTGGTCCAGACTACTTGCTCTATTCCTGCAGCCCGTATGCCACGCTGGTGTCTGGATAGGGCTGATTGGTCTCTCTTTGAGGAACTATGTGTATTTCCCTACAGGGTTACTGATTTTTCAAGTATCGACGATGCTGAACGTTTTTTTACTAAGACCATTTTCTCGGCAGGGGTTCATTCCATCCCACGGATTTCTGGTGTTTATTCCCAGAGACCTGTGCCATGGTGGAATGACAACTGCTCTATAGCAAAGGGACCTTACAAAGTGGCTGCCCGTCGGTATTTTGCCAATCGTGATGTTTTCCTAAAAATCCAGTTTCACAAAGCACGTGCTCACTACAGATGGGTCATGAAGAATGCTCGCCGAAACTCGTGGAGGTCATATGTTTCTACAGTTACATCCTCTACTCCAATGCCTAGTGTGTGGAAGAAGGTACGCAAGATTTCTGGGAGGTTCACGACCCCCTCCCCACCGGCGTTGCAACTTCACGGAGACCTAGTGTCTGCACCTGATGCAGTAGCCTCTGCTTTTGCAGATCGGTTTTGCACTGTCTCAAAAAAGGATCCTTCTAGGCCATATGCTAGCTTTCGTAGGAATCAGAAGAGGCTTGGTCTTGACTTTAGCTCTCGTGGCGGAGAGCCGTATAATTTAGACTTTAGTCTTCGAGAGCTGCATGCTCCCCTCTCAGAGTGTGGTGACACTGCTCCTGGGCCTGACGACATTCCATATGCTATTCTACGTCATCTGCCGACTGATTCAATTCAATTCTTATTGGACCTTTTTAACAGGATTTGGAGTGAAAGCTCTATTCCCAAGAGTTGGAAGTTGGGTGTTGTCCTTCCCTTTCTAAAGCCTGGTAAGGACCATTCCGATGTCTCCAGCTATCACCCTATTAGTTTGACATAATGCGTGTGCAAACTATTTGAAAAGATGGTCAGAGTAAGGCTTATGTGGTCTCTGGAGAAGGGTAGATTTTTTTCTCCTTCACAGGTTGGCTTCCGGAAATTGCGGTGCACTACCGACAACCTTATCAGGCTCGAGGCATCAATCTGTGAAGCTTTTGCCCCTAAGCAACATCTTGTGGATGTGTTCTTTGACCTTGAGAAGGCTTATGACACTGCCTGGCACCATGGCATCCTTCAACAACTTCATGCCTTTGGTTTATGTGGTCGCCTGCCTGTGTTGCTTAGAGACTTCTTGACTGATCGTGTGTTTTGGGTCCGTGTGGGTTCTACCCTCTCTGCGCCACTGTGCCAGGAGGAAGGTGTCCCACAAGGAAGTGTCTTAAGTGTTTCCCTTTTTGCAGTGGCCATCAATGATATTCTCGACACTGTGCCTACCGGGGTATCCTCATCCCTTTATGTGGATGACTTAGCTATATGGTTTTCTGGCTCCCTCATATCTGCTTTTGAGTGGCGTATGCAAATTGCCTTGGACAAGATTTCTGTCTCAGCCACTTCCAAGGGTTTTCGGTTTTCCCCATCTAAGACTATGGCTATGCACTTCTGTAGGATGAGAGGGGTACACCCAGATCCTGATCTCCAGCTTTGTGGCAGGAGACTTTGTTGTGTGGAAGACGAAATTCTTGGGCCTGACGTTTGACTGTCGTTTGACTTGGGTTTAACACTTGGCAAGTCTTAAAGCATCATGTATGAAGGCTCTCAATCTGTTGAGGATTCTGTCCCATACCTCTTGGGGTGCTGATCAAAGAATGCTCTTGCATTTGTTTCAGGTTTTTGTAGCTTCCAAACTGTCATATGGCTGCAAGATCTACTCGTCTGCCATGGAGGCCAGACTAAAAACTCTAGATGCTGTCTATCATGCTGGTCTTCGTCTTGCAACTGGGGCTTTTCGGTCATCTCCAGTTCCCAGCTTCTTAGTGGCAGCTGGTGTGCCTCCCTTAGATTTAATGCGTCAGTCTATTGCAGCACGGTGCTGGCTCCGAATTAGTCGCCTTGCAGACTCACTTGTCCGTGAGTGTGTGATGGAACAGTCTTGTTTTGTGTACTATAGTAGACATCCTCGCATGCCTCGTCCATTTGGCTATAGGGTTCGGGATATCATGGAGGAGTTTGGTTTGTTGACAGCACCTGTCAATCCTGTTCGAATCCCAAGGGTTGCTCCATGGATCTTGCAGGTTTTTTGCAGACGCAAAGGATTCTGTCGCTCCTCAGTGTCTGTTACACTTATTTTTAGAACATTCCTCTAGTCATGGTGGATCTGTGCCTGTGTATACTGATGGCTCCAAATCTGCCTCTGGTGTTGGTTTTGGAATGGTATTTCCCAATTTTAGCCGTGGAGGTAGTCTTACTTTGGCTGCCTCAGTTTTTACCGCAGAGTTATCAGCTATCGGTTTAGCCCTGAAGTTGGTGTTTGTTCACCATGGCAATCATTTTACTATTTTTAGCGACTCTCAAGGGGCACTTTTGACCCTGGACTCATTTAACTCTTCCCATCCTATTGTTTTAGCTATTTTGGAGTGGCTCTTCCTCATTCGTCGTCGGGAGAAGAGAGTGGATTTCTGCTGGGTTCCCGCACATGTTGGTGTCATAGGTAATGAAAGGGTAGACGCACTTGCTAAGGCTGCGGCTTTGCAACCTGTATGTGCTCCTTGCCCTCTACTGCTACTGATTTACGCACTTCAGTATTGTCTGCTGTTCATGCTTGTTGGCAGTTATGGTGGGATAGCGTTCCTGTCAGGAAGCTAAAGGAAGTCACCAAGTTCGTCGCTCAGAGAGTTTGTTTTACAATGCCTCGTAAGTTAGAAATTGTTCTGGCTCGCCTTCGCATTGGACATACCAAGCTCACGCATGAGTTCCTTATGTGTGGAGGCGTGCAGCCATTCTGTGATGGCTGTTTGGTTCCCCTTACTGTCAAGCATTTGCTGGTTCAGTGTCCAAGCTTGGGCGACTTATGTTGGAGGCTGCTACTGAGGCACCGAGGGGAGGGTGGTGTTTAATCTCTTCGGTGCTTGGGGGAGAATCTGGTACCCCTGGGGACGATGTGTTTTTATTTCTGAAGGAGGCTGGCCTCCTTCACCTTTTATGATTCCACTGTTTTTACTTTGATGTCTAGTTAACCCCTTAACCACAGGGCGTCACTTTCGTGACAGAAGCGAGAGATCATACCGCGGGGCGTCACTTTTGCGATTCTGTGTTATTTTGAATTCGCCCGGGCTTTCAAGTGGTAGCTTGTATCATCTATCAGTACTGCCAATGTCCAACACTAGTCAGCACTCCTAATTTCATCTGTACTCCCATCCATTGTTGACAATTTAGCCATTTCTCCCCCTTCTTGACTCCCCTCTCTACTTTCCCTCCATTACCCCCTCCTCTCACCTGCCTGGCCGTGCTATGCTAAGTAAATCTTCCCTTGAATTTTCAACTGATTTCATCCATTGAAATGAGCCCTATGCCCTATTCTTATACCAAATAATATATACCAAAAAGAAATAAGGTAAGTGTGAGTGCCATACACCTGGAATTGGCTAATTATCACCTGACAACACCTCACGTGCACTCGTTCGCTAATTTTCGCTGTTTATTTCCCATTGAAATATGCCGTATAATCTATTATCGTACTAAAAAATATATAAGGAGGGAAGAGAGAAGCCTAAGTGATATTTACATTCACCTGGAACTACCTAATTTATAATGTATTGTCTAGATTTCCTGCCAATCATTTCAGTGCTATATATTAGCAGCTCTCAAGAGGCTGATGTTTGCAGTAATGCATTTCCCTAGGTAGGCCACCCCGGCCCACCCCTATCAGTTCACTGTCATATACCAAGGTGAAGGTACGTCAGTTCGCTTCTGCTAACTTCGGCCGCTTTTTGGCCCCATGCAAAGGGCCCTGTGGCCTTTACCCCCTACTAAACCTCGTGTGGAAAGAAGTAAAGGGCTGACAATTGAAAGAGAGTGACTATGATCTTTCTGTTGAGTAAAACTGTGCAAGTGGAATTGTAAATAATGTGTAAACAGCAAGTGAAGCAATGAATGTAAATATAAGTGAACAGTGGAAAATAGTTTTATAAGTTACTTCAAATGACAGTGCATAACAGTGTAAATAAAACAGAAATGTAAATAATGTAAATAAAATAGAGAACGTAAATAGAAATGTAAATGAGTAGTATTAGAAGAATACGAGTATATGTACTAGGAGTAATGAAAGTGAAAGTTTCACTCTAGCATGTATGAATACTATGAGTTATGAGAGTGAAGGTGAAAGTAACATTCACTCTCAATGCTAGTATACAGGACGAGAAAGTGATGCTACGTATTTTACTGAAAGAAATTGAATGCCTACAGTGACAATAAACTACTATTACTGAAGGACACTTATGGATAAAGACTGTAGATATATATATAAGTGTTATATAGTAATAGAAATATAAACTATGAGTGTTTTTATGAATAATAAATGACAACACCAGCAGTGAACTAGCGCAAGTGGGAAGGTCATACGCCCTCGTAATTTGCATTGCTTTCACAGAGTTTTTTTTTTTTTTTTTGAGTATGGATTCTAAACTATTTGAGAATCATAGAATATTGTTTCTAGTGATAATATCAGGCTGTGGTAATCATATTACGGGTTGTCGGGAAGTGTAAAGTGGAGACTTCATTACCCAACTTCAGAGGTCTCCACAAGTCCTACGGTACTCGACAAAGGCTCAACAAACACTCCAGGAGAAAGCTGAAGGTATGTGCCATAAGCTTATGTGATTTTAATATTCTAGGACTAATAACTGATTTTTGGCAAATATTTTTAGAGAGTCTGTCGGAGCGCGAATATGCCCGCAGGTGCTGCATGAAAAAGCGAAACAAGCCCGCGGTTAAAGGGTTAATAATATGGAGTTTTACTTTATAATGTTTTTATATTTCTACTGCTTATATTTTTGCTTGTACGGCACCATATGACCATGTTGTTGTGGTGCCATGCGTTCTGTCAATCAATCATTATTTAGTAAAAGAATGACAGGAAAGCCAAAGCCAGAGAGTAGAGAATTCAGAAGAATCAAGTTCAGGAACATGAGAGCAAGATAGGTCGTTGCATACATATACACAATATCCACATTTGGCTTTGAAATGAGTATAGAGGAAGTAGGAGGATACAGAAAAGGGTTTGCTGTCGGTTGCCTCAGACAGGTGAGTCTCAGTAAGAAAGAGAAGGTGAGATTTGAAGGAGAGGTGGTGTTCGACAGAGAGAAAGTTAGAGAAAAAGCCGTGAATGATGCAGAAATGAAGAAGTGGGTCAGACAGTGGGTTCAGGCAGCTCAAAAAGTCGTCCCCGGGAGAAGGGCAGATGATGTGGGCAATTATTGTTCCCCTCCTGCCTGGGGACTCCGAGGCATGGTTTGTTGTCGCCATTTTACTTTTTTGATTTTGAAAAAGGTAGTGTAGTGTGTACTGTGCATGTAGTTTGGTGTTGACAGTTATAGAAACTTGTACTGGAGAGCATGCTGGCCTACTCTCTGTGCTACTGAAACATTGAAAAAGTTCAGCAAAGGGGGATGGTCAGGAACTAGTCCCGAGGGCTGATGAAACGGGAGCTCCAGCTCTCCGTGTCATCAGCTTTCCATCCACCTTGGGAGTATTGCCCTGTTCGACTGGCACATGGTGATATGAGACCATAACTACTTACTGGCACGTGGTGATGTGAAACCAGAACTACTTACCTGGCACAGGATGATGTGAAACCAGAACTACTTACCTGGCACAGGGTGATATGAGACCAGAACTACTTACCTGGCACAGGGTGATGTGAAACCAGAACTACTTACCTGGCACAGGGTGATATGAGACCAGAACCACTTACCTGGCACAGGGTGATGTGAAACCAGAACTACTTACCTGGCACAGGGTGATGTGAAAGCAGAACTACTTACCTTGCACAGGGTGATGTGAAAGCAGAACTACTTACTTGGCAAAGGGTGATATGAGACCAAAACTACTTGCCTGGCACAGGGTGATATGAGACCAGAACTACTTACCTGGCACAGGATGATGATGATGATGATGATGATGATGATGAGAGAGAGAGAGAGAGAGAGAGAGAGAGAGAGAGAGAGAGAGAGAGAGAGACTGGAAATACCTGACACAAGATGATGTGAGAAGCACTGAGGAGGAGAAAGAGTCAGGAACTACTTAGCTGGCACAGGATGATGTGAGAGGCTCTGAAAGAGAAAGAGAGAAACCCAAATCTGTTAAAACATCTGGAACTATAGGTTATCCGGCAGAGAGAGAGAGAGAGACCCTTACCTGTGTCAAGATGTCTCAAAATAGCACTTAACTGGCACAGAGTGATGTGTGTGAGAGAGAGTATTAGGACCCAGTCAGTTGCTGTTGTATACTGTACGACAGCATGACAAGCCCTGTGTATTAGTACTTAGTCAGTTGCTAGTGTACACTGTATGACAGATTGAAAAATGCTTTGTATTAATACTCAGTTGTTGGTGTACACTGTATAACAGCATGAAAAGCCCTTTGTATTAGTACTCAGTCAGTTGCTAGTGTACACTGTATGATAGCACAGAAAATCTTTTGTATTAGTACTTAGTCAATTGCTAGTGTACACCATATGACAACATGAAAAACCCTTGGTATTATTATTTAGTCTGTAAGCATAGTATAGTCTGCAGTCATCTGGATGTGAGGAAATTTTTTCACATGAGCACTTGTACCTAGTTGCTTGTAACATTTTATCTTTGTACATGGAATAGTAAGCATATTACACTCTAATACTGTTTCTGTTTTCATTATACATTGTGTAGGTAGAACTTGAGGCTGCGAGGGGAGGAGGACACCATCCTCACTTGTCGCCATAGGTTTACTTTCAATGAAGGTAATCAGCTCTTCATCCGGACAAATTGCCAGTGTAGGCATAATCCTTCGTCTTCAGAAGGACGTTGAACAGTCATGGATTACAGGCTATTTGTCCTGAAAAAGTCATGGAAAACTTCATTTATTTTCTCTCAGACTTCCATGTGTATCCCGAAGGAGTACATTTACACAGACAACCAAGCACTAGCTAGTGCTTGTATTATGATCTCAAGTCCAAATCACACCAACAGCAGCTTCTGTAAAAAATATTTTAGTTACAAATTATCTGATAACCTGTCTCTCTGTGCATATCTCTAAACTTAAATTCGGTTACCTTGCCACGACTATCGTTATAGCTAAGACGCCTGTTTGGGCAAATCTCTCTCTCTCTCTCTCTCTCTCTCTCTCGACCATCATCATGGCCAAGGTGCATATTCAAGCATTACAATTCTGTCTCTCTCTCAGGTGAGGTGTGGTTGGGTGTGTTTGTAAGCACAGCAGTGTGGTGTGTCTCACTGTACTTGCTGTAAATGTTGTGGATGGGAGGGCATAGATTTCAGTTATCCTCTGCCCACCCATATGGCTGGGGTGCCCTTCTGGAGAAACTTTCCTCTGACCCTACCACCGGTACTTCAGGACAGGTATACTGGAGTTTGTACATCGGCTGTGTGATCACGGGTATACCAGAATGGCATATGCTTACTTTCTTGTTGGTTTCTTGCAAACAGTTTTCATTAGCAAACTCTGGACTCTCCTCCTTACTGCTTGTATTACACCCTCTATGCTACACTGTTACCTACCATCTTAGCCTCCTGTACATGCTTGATCATGTATCCCAATTATTTTCAACGCCCTCGTTCTCCTCGACCCTTTGAACTAGACTTTGGCGTTAATCCTCTGCCACACCTGCAGTAACAAGCTTACACAATTTATTTTCAAAGGATACTTACTTTCTGTGGATTCAATATCCCTGACTGCCCCACACAGCTTTCTTCATTTCTCCCCATCCATTTTGTATCCCACAACCTCATACGTCTTTGAGTTACAAAATTTCTCCAGATTTTTTGCTACCCAATCTGCAACTATCTTCCTGGCTAACTTACAGAACCTTCCTTAACAGCATGTACTTCCCCGTGCATGCCTCACGGACCACCATTATCCTAATCAGTGCTACCCACTCCTCTCCACAACACATTCATTACTTCTCTGGTATATTCAGTATCATCAAATACCTTCGCTACCACCAAACTTACAGTGCCAAACATCCCTTGATGGACATTCAAGTGTCTTCTTTTCACCACTCAATCTGTTTCCTTAGATATATTGATAATTTAATGTTTCTCTGACAATTTCTGTTGTCTGTTGATCACAGATTTCTTACATTTCTTACTTCTTGTACTAATCTTTCCCTCATAGTTCTTTTGTTTGTTTGTTTGTTTTCTTGACAATCCCTCCAGCCCATATCATTTATTTTTTTTTCCTTCCTCACGTTTCTTCAATGCAGTACGCTATGTATTTGTTCCTTTCTTAGTGTATCATTATTCCAGTTTGCTTTTATTGTCAGTTACCATATAGGTATATTATTATAAAAATTGCTTTCCCCACCGATGAAAATAATCTCGCACTCCTCTCCTTTCACGCCTACTTTCCGCCAGTTACGACTTTCCTTCAGAGGCATTTTTCACATATGTTATAGTCACTTTTATATTTGCTGCTTCTCCCTTACTGTATTTTACTATTTATCTCTCCTCAATTACACCTGCACTTCTAATTCACCTACTGTCCTCAGCGACCTTCATGTTATCTTTTTTTCTTAACTTATTTACAGCACTGTCTCCATCAAATTTTTCTCCCACCTGAACTCATTTATTCAGTAATTTCCAACTTCGTCTAACCATTTCCGCCATATTCTTCACTTCTTCAACCATGTCACGTCCATACATAAAGTGCAGAAACTCGTAGTGACTGTTATTCGCATTCCATAATTTTTCCACCTCATCACACTTTTCTCCTTTACCATAAATTTCCTGTGCTGGGTAAGAATTTCTAGGTGTCCATACTTAACTCAGTGTCTCCCACATCGCCTCATGTAAGGTAAGTACAGGTGTTCCAGACGTCTTTACACAGCTCAAGGTGTGTGTGTTGTGTGTGTGTGTGTGTGTGTGTGTGTGTGTGTGTGTGTGTGTGTGTGTGTGTGTGTGTGTGTGTGCACGCGCGCTAGGTAAACAGCAGTTCCAGATGTATTTACACAGGTCAGTCTCTCTCTCTCTCTCTCTCTCTCTCTCTCATCGGTTTTTACTAGGTAAACAGTAGTCCGGATGTCTTTACACAGGTGAGTTTATATTTTTTTCTCTCCCTGCAAGATAAATAGTAGTTCCAGACGTCTTAACACAGGGTAAGGTCTCTCTCTCTCTCTCTCTCTCTCTCTCTCTCTCTCTCTCTCTCCTCAGTGCCTCTCACATCATCTTGAGTCGGGTAAGTATTTCCAGTCTCTCTCACACACGTCACCCTGTGCCAGTTAATAATATGCACGTTACTAGCTATTATGCAGTGTGTTATAACATCGCTCGGTCATGACTAGCTGGCGTACCTACGAGAGCATGTAGTAATAAATTACATATTCTGTCATAGCCTACTAGTACATGGTATTCATCACAATACTGTCGAAACACAATAAAACTGTAGACATATATTGTAGTAATATATTGTATGTATCATATATGCAATGTAGTCAGTACATGGTAGTACAATTAAACATAGAACATTGCATTGTAGTGATAATGCATATATGCATTAATACAATGTAATATAATGGTGATATATAACCTCGCGAAGAGTAAAGAGGCAAAAACTGGCTTGATCCTGATTTACAGGTAATATACAATGGTAATATAAATGGCAGTATCCTGCCAAGATTATAGTTAGAATCAGTCATATGTACTGTATTATCTATCTGTCTATCTATCTATATCTATCTATCTATCTATCTATATATATAAATCTATTTATCTATCTATCTATATATATATATATATATATGTATATATATCTATCTATATATATATATATATATATATATATATATATATATATATACTGATACGTGTGTAAGAATTTATATTTTTTTGTGTATACATGTATGTATAGTGCGTCCGTGTTGCTGGGCGTGTGTGTGCGTCGATGCTGTGTATGCCAGCATCTACGCACATGCATTCGCTGTCATGTTGTTGCCTGTTTGGTGCGTACACGTTTATCAGGTCTTAGTTAACTCTGTTTCCTTTCTCGACGCGGGTGTGACTATAATTGTATTTAATATCAGTGACTTACGGTGGAGCTTAAAACTGGCCACATAAAGATTTGTATTCACCAGCGATATTCATAATGTTTGAAGTATGGGGGAGAAATTACCTTGCTTTACTCTTTTCTGTATATTTCTCGTCTGGCCTCCAGCTGCGTGTTGGTACGTTCACAACCCGAGAGTATATATGGGGTAGAATTTTGAATGGAGAGCTTTTGTGGAATTGGCGTCGGGAGAGGGAGTATATGGACTGGAGATCAGAGAGGGAGGGGAAGCGGTATTTTGTGTGTTATATATATTTCTGAACATCTTTTCACTTCGTATTAGCATCCAATCGCTAGTATTTTTATTTCTGTATTATTATTATTTGTGGCAGTTGAGTGCAGTTTTGTTATCTCTTTTCTGTTACTTTCTTTTATCTTGGCAAGTTTGTTTCCAGATTTTAGTGTAATTATTCAGGGTATTATCAGGTTGCTTGTTTTTTCGTTCTTTTGAGTTTCAGTATCTCATTGTAAATATTATATCATTAGCTTGTATTATATTAGTTTTTTTTTTATTGTGTTTATTTTGTCTTTCCTAACGTCAGCTAATTTTATTTACTTTCGGACCTGTGTTGCGAGATTGGAGTTAGTTTTTAATGCTTTTCATCACTTAACTATGTGTTCAGTTCCCTTTTACTTTGTTTTTCTTAGTTCTTACGCAGTCAGATTTAGTTATCTTGTGTTGGCTACTCGCACCTCCTAACAATATATATATATATATATATATATATATATATATATATATATATATATATATTTCAGTTATCCTGTTCACACACAGACACTTGGTTTGAAGCTTGACCTTTCCATACGACCCTAATTGTTTTAATTGATATATATTTTATCGAACTCAGCCCTATCGTTTTTGCCATATCCCTGACTATTCCATCACTTTTCTTCTACACCATTTCTAAAACTGTTTCAACCCACCTTGTAATTTCAATCTTTGACCTAGCTGTGTGACTGACCTTTGATTTGTTTCCAGATTATAGGACATTCTCCTTGGCTATCTCTCTCTCTGTCCGAAAAAAAATGTTATTATATTCGCACACACACACACACACACACACACACACACACACACACACACACACACACACACACACACACATAGATTGAGAGAGACAGATAGACAGACAGACAGACAGACAGGCATACACTAACAGACACACACACACACACACACACTAACAGACAGACACAGACGCAAACAGACAGACACAGACACAGACACAGACAGACACACTGAAACACAGACACAGAGACACTGACACAGACAAAGACGCCGACATACAGTAGACAGACAAACAGACATGGTGACTAAAACTAGACCCCGCTCTCGCTTTCCAAAAGCACATACAATAACAACATTTTTTTGTTTTCTATTGGAAAAAGAAGGCCTCAGTATTCTCCTGTTTGACCAATAGGCTTATACTCTATTTCTACCAGTCCTAGCAACAGGCAATTTTATATCTATCGTCATCGGTGGAAGTGGAAACAGGTGGCCGGAGAGACTTGCAAACTTGCAAGCAGAGATATTTTCCATCTAGTTTTCACATTGCTCTTCCTGGGGCATATCCATTTTTCTAAGGGGCGTATGTCGATTGATTGATTGATTGAAAATAATTACAATCTGGCGGCGCAACTGCCAGGGTCATATGCCGCCGGATGACAAAGTAGAAGGCACAGCAAAATAAAGAGTGTCTATTCAAAATAAAGTTAATATCTGTTAGTAGGAATAAAACACTAACAATAATAAAAGAATAATTTATAAAATAATTACTTATAAAAGTGGAAGGAAGCCCGCCTCCTGAAGAAAACTAAAAACATCAGTAAAATCGTTAGAGGCCTCACCAAGCATCGAGGATAAACAGTAGGCACCATCTGCTCCCCCATGCCTATGAAGGAACCTCTGACGCAGGCCCCCCAGACTCGGACACTCGACCAGCAAGTGACGGACAGTAAGGGGAACGAGGCAGTCATCACAGTACGGTTGAGTTTCACCACACATGAGGAACCCATGTGTAAGCCGAGAATGCCCAATGCGAAGCCTAGCAAGAGCCACCTCCAGTCGCCGAGACATAGAGGGAAGAACCCTTGGCACAACCACTCTCTGGAAGATTTCTTTTAGTTTATTTTGAGACACACCATCCCAGTGTCTCTGCCAACACGTACGAATTGCATACCGCAAGTAAGGTGTTACATCAGAAACAGGTAGTGAGTAGTCAGCTGGGGGTTGTTGAGAAGACGCAGCTTTAGCTAAAGTATCTGCCCTCTCATTGCCCACCACACCAACATGTGCAGGAACCCAACAGAAGTCTACACGGCGGCCACGGCGGCCAAGAAGAAAAAGCCACTCTAAAATTGATAAAACCAATGGATGGGATGCATTAAAAGACTCCAGTGCGGACAAAGCACTACGTGAGTCACTATAAATCACAAAAACGGATTGGCGGAGAGTAAAAATGATTTTAAGAGCATACAAAATTGCAGTCAGTTCTGCTGTATACATTGAAGTAACGCCAGGAAGGCTACCGCCCATACTAAAGGAAGGGAAGACAACACCAAATCCTACTCCAGTATCAGTCTTAGACCCGTCAGTATAGACGGGGACAGAACCCTCATGAATGGAGGCATGTTCTAAAAAGAGAGAGAGGGACATCTGAGAGGGAAGTGAGCCCTTTTTTCCAACAACGGACCTACAGAATGTCACGCGAGGGAGTAGCCAAGAACCCACCCTTGGGATCCGATGTGGACAAATTGCCAGTCTCGGGAGAGAGAGGGCTAGCATAACAGACCGGACCCTGTAACCAAATGGCTTTGGGAAATTGGGACGTGTCTCAAAAACAGAAGATTGGGAATCCTGTGAGACGATGGCACAAGAAATTGAGTCTGGAATGCGGTGAAGACGATACCAACACCTCATCATTAGCAACTGGCGCCGCAAGTCCAAGGGGAGTACACCAGCATCTACCAACAAACTTGGAATTGGGGATGATCTGAATGCCCCGTTTGCCAGACGAACACCAGCATGATGCACAGAATTTAACAACCGGAGGCGGGCATCTGTTGCAGAGGAGTAGACCTCACACCCATATTCAACTTTAGGAAGAATAAGAGACCTATGCAAGGGGAGGAGGGTCTGACGGTCAGCACCCCAAGAGGTATGAGCTAAAACCCTCAAAAGACTCAAAGCTTTAAGACAAGCCACCTTAACAGAACGAATATGAGGAACCCAGGTTAATCTTCTATCAAACAGAAGACCCAGAAACCGCGTCTGTTCCACACAGGATATTCTATTACCATAGAGATACAAGTCAGGGTCTGGGTGGACTCCTCGAAGACGACAAAAATGTATAGCCACTGTCTTTGCTGCAGAAAAATGGAAACTGCCTGCTTCTGCCCAGTCAGAAATTCTATTGAGAGCCAGCTGCAACTTCCTCTCTATCAGAGACATTCTAGACGCAGTGAAGGAAATCGAGAGGTCATCAACATATAGTGATCCTGGTACACCATCAGGAAGTACACTGATGATGCTGTTAATGGCTACAGCGAACAGAGTAACACTAAGGATACTCCCCTGTGGTACTCCATCTTCTAGTGCTCGGGCATCAGAAAGCACTCCTCCCACTCGCACCCTTAAAATTCGATTAGATAAAAACTGTTGAATAAAAACAGGTAAGCGCCCACGAAGACCAAACTCATGAAGAGAGAGTAAAATACCATGACGCCATGCAGTGTCATATGCCTTTTCCAGATCAAAGAAGACCGTGACCTGGTGTTGGTTAGTGGAAAAAGCCTCACAGACAGAAGATTCCAAGGACAGTAATGCATCAGAGGTAGATCGCATTTTTCGAAAACCATACTGGGCAGGGGATAAGAAGTCACCTCTCTCTAAAAACCACACAAGCCTAACATTGACCATCTTTTCCAAAACTTTACATATACAAGACGTCAAAGAAATAGGCTGATAATTCGTCGCCTGTAGGTGATCCTTACCTGGTTTGGGGATGGGGATAACTACAGCAACACCCCAACAAGCCGGAAACTCCCCAGAACACCAGATCTTATTAAACAGTGAAAGCAAAAACAACAGGGACTCATCAGACAGGTGGCGTAAAAAGGCATAAGGAATATCATCAAAACCAGGAGAGGAGTCATGGCACTGCGACAGAGCTGACTGGAGTTCAAAAATTGAAAATGGAACATTGTAAGGCTCTCCCCCAACAGAGGCAAAACTGAGACCACGAGATTCTAGGCGCCGACGGTGGCAAGCCAAAGGTGTATCTGCATCCTTCTTTGACACACTGGCAAAATGGTCAGCAAGCAATTCTGCAACAGCAAATGGATCAGCCACAGTTCCACCTGGTGCAGATAAAACAGGAGGGGATGGAACAGTAAATTTACCAGAAATTTTCTTTAGCCGGTTCCACACCTGGGTGATGGAAGTCCTCGAATTGATGGAGGAAACATAACCCTTCCAGGACGAACGCCTAGCCTCCTTTAAGACCCGCCTCATATGAGCTCGTGCCCTCTGATACGCCACCAAATACTGAGGATCCCCACGATGACGACGAAGTCGTGAGAAGGCGATTCGTTTGGCTGTCACTGCGGAACTACACTCCGAGTTCCACCAAGGAACTGGACGTTTAGGAAACTGACCCTTTGTTTTTGGAATAGATAATAGGGCTGCTGAGTGCAGCACGGTATTGAAATATGACACAGCCTCCGTAAGACAGCCAAACTCATTGACAGAAAGGGAAATGGAACTTAATTCCCTGAAATATGGCCAGTCAGCCTTATCCAGAAGCCAGCAAGGAAGACGTGGCTGAGGTCCACCTGCACTAGCAGTTAAGAGTAACGGAAAATGGTCGCTACCATACAGGTCTGGCAACACATCCCAGTTAAAATCTAAAAGAGCATCAGCTGAACATAAGGACAAATCAATGGCAGTAAAAGTTCCTGTCTGGCTATGGAAATAAGTCATTATATTGGAGTTTAAAATGCCTAACTCCTCATCTTCCACTAAAGAGGCCAGCATAATACCCCGAGGGTTGGCCTCACTGTTTCCCCATAGTGGATGGTGACCATTCATATCGCCTAGTAACAGAAAGGGAGAAGGAAGGTCATGAATAAGGCGTTCCAGATCCGCCCTTTCAACAGTTGCACTAGGAGGTAGATAAAGACTGCAAACTGTATACTGCTGACGTAAAAACATCCGGACAGCAACTGCCTGCAAGGGACTGGAAATATCCAGATGACTACATGGAATATCCTGGCAAAGGAAGATAGCAGCACCTCCATGACGACCTTGGCCCAGCACAGGATCAGAATAAAAAGCATTGTAGCCAGAAGGACCAGAAGGAGCAGTATCACCAACCATGGTCTCCTGGATACACATGCATAGCGGAGTAAATTGAGAAACTAGATGACACAGTTCCTCATAGTTAGCACGTAAACCCCGACAATTCCACTGGATGATAGAACCTATAGTGGAGGGGAAAATTATTAAGTGCATGACTGTACACCTCCTGACATGCGAGCGGGTTTGGAATGATGCTTAGGAAGGCCCTTGGTAAGAGACTGTCCAGCACCAGGAACCCGCGCTTTATGTCGAACATCCGTAGGCAAACGTGAGGACGTGGAAGAGGAAAGTCTTCCTTTGAGGTGGAATAACATTCGGTTCGGATAGATGCTTGGAGGCCGCCTTGGGTAATGTGGGACGGCCAGTGCTACCAGTTGAAGCTCCAGAAGTGGAAACAGAGTTGACAGGATTAGAACCCTGCAAGGTTGACATTGTACTTTTCAGAACGGACGTATCAGCAGTCTGTCCAACACCATCCCCAGGTGGGGACCTGACTACAGGTGAACCACCAGCAGCAGCTTCCATTTGGCTAGACCTCTCAGCCTCTGAGGCAGAGGGAACAGTAGAGAGGTTGATACAAGGTTCGACAACAGAAACCTTAGGTGGCCGGCTTTCAGGCTCTGAGGACTCTGACGAATTACGATGACATTTGCCGGATACAGAAGGAGCCTCGTTCATACTGGACAAGGGGGGATGAGTCTCGTCAGTGTGTACATCTGCCACCACCACAGAAGTACGCGAACCGTCAGCCACTGAGGTGGAGGCAGAGACAGTTGGAGCAGTGGGTGGATGAGCATCAGTCACACACTTATCAGTAATTCCAGGGTTAACAACATCCGTCAAATCAGTAGTTGGGGAAGTGGTCACTGTAAAGGGTCGTGGCAACTTATGGGACACAGAACGACGTACAGGTGCCCCAGAAAGGACAGAAGCATAAGTAACTCCAGGCCGAAAGAAGAGAGTCTGGGCCCTCCTCTTTGCTTCTGGAAAGGAAACCTTCTCACGTGCACGAATGCTCAAAACTTCCTTTTCAAGGCAGTAGCGAGGACAGTTTTTGGAAAATACAGCATGAGGACCCCCACAGTGATAGCATTTAAGGGGTCCTGGACAATCACTGGTATGACTCATATCGCCACAGGAAACACAAACACCAGGAAGGCCAGCCAGTGCATGTCGCCAAAATTTACTAACATGCCCATACCCCTGACAGTGAAAACACCGCTTTGGGTTTGGAACATAAGGCTTCACAGGCAGAGAGAGCCAGGCAAGTTTCACGGAAGCAGGCAACGTCAAGCAGTCAAAGGTCAGAAACAGCGTCGGAGTCGGGGTCAGAACACCATCGATCTTCTTCTGTACCCGGTCAACCTTTATAACACCATAAGAGCGTAGTTCTTCCAACAACTGTGACTCAGGGTACCGCAGGAGGTCTCGAGAGTAAATTACCCCCTTACTTTGGTTGAAGGTGCCATGGGGTACACAGGACATACTAATGCCAGCTATGGAGGTCAAATTCCGGAGACGGGAGCTTTCTGCTGGAGAGGACACCTCAATAAGTAGGCTACCATCCCCCTGGGTTGAGATCGCCGGTTCACGGCCACAAGCAGAAACAATGGCTCGGTGTAGTTCAAAAATATCTATATCCAGCACGGAACCACCAGCAGAGGGTTTCAGTACTAGATACTTATTGAAGGTCTCAGGCTCACTTTCTTCCGGATTGAACTCCGGAGCCAAACCAACCCGACGTGACCTCCTCCTATTCCCAGTTGAACGCTGGGTCAGAGGAGGATAGTCCTTTGGGGCCTGGAAAGGCTCTAACGTGGCAATCGAAGAGGATGCTTCCGCAGAATTATCAGGGACAGATGATGTGTCGTCAACAGTATTTTTAGGTAAATTATCCATTAATATACAACAGAAACTTCATTCCCCCACCCCTCCACCCACCATGGAGCCCAACAAGGGGAGGTCATATCCCAGGGATAACACCACTGGCGACCCCAGAGGTAGCAGGAGAGTATACGCGGGTAACCACCAGGGGACCTGGGCAAGGGTGACTCCAGGACGATAGGAGCCACCAGGCCCCCCAGTGCCCACTTGACCCTAGCCAACGCATGACCAGCCGATTGACCTGGTCGGGCCCAACCAAGCCACCCGTCTAGCCAGAATAAGGGACCAAAGAGGTGTATTGCTAGCTGCAGGGCGCATCGTGCAGCATCGCTCAACCTCCAGGACTCCCGTCTCCCAGCATTACGGGACGCCACGCACGGCAAACACGTGGGGAGGCAAGAGTCCCGCCCTAGATGGCAAAAGGGCAGGGAATAACATCACCAGCAGGCCCCCTCCACCAGTGATGTAGGGGGTGCTTGGTCCACGACACTGACAAATGCCGAACCCTACAAAGGTAGGCATGCCTCCAAAGTAGGTGGCACTGCCAGCCACGCTTCAAGCCCCGCCACCACGTCAAGGTGACCCCCCTCAGCGGGGGGCGTATGTCGAAAATATTTCTCATTCACTCAATGAAACACAGAACTAATAGTGCAAATGACAGCAAACCCTTTTCTGTATCCTCCTACTTTCTCTCTACTAAGTTCAAAGCCAAAGGTGGCTGTTGTGTATATATACGCAACGACTTATCTTGCTCTCGTGTTCCTGAACTCGATTCTTCTGAATTCTCTACACTCTGGCTTCGGCTTTCCTGTCATTCTCTGAGTAAATATATCTGTGCTGTTTACTTATCCCCTAATTCTACTGACTATCAAAAATTCTTCGACTATCTTACGTCTACGGTGGAACAAATTCTATCCATTTCTCCTTTCTCTGAAATCTCGATTCTAGGAGATTTCAATGTTCACCACCACCTTTGGCTCTCCTCTCCTTTCACTGATCCACCTGGTGAACAAGCCTATATCTTTTCTATCCTTAATGACCTAGAGCAGCTTGTACAGCACCCTACCCATATCCCAGACCGACTTGGAGAGAGCTCCAACATACTTGATCTCTTCCTTACAACTAATCCTTCTGCTTACACTTTTAATCTTTTCTCTCTGTTGGGCTCCTCCGATCACAACCTTATCACCTTAACCTGTCCTATCACTCCGGTACGGCCTATGGACCCTCCAGTGAAACGTCGTCTGTGGCATTTTGAAGCCGAGGATTGGGAGGCCCTCAGGCAGTACTTCTTTGATTGTCCCTGGAATGATTATTGCTTCCATGGCCGGGAGCTATCTGAATGTGCCTTGCGCATTAGAGGTTATTCTCTCGGGTATGGAAACATACATTCCTTACTCATATCCTTTGACTAATGCAAGAAAGCCTTGGTTTAATCACGCTTGTTCTAATGCTTTCTGCAACAAGGAGAGGGTCTACAAAAGATACCGGAGCCAGCCCATCCCTCAATCACATCATCTTTACGTTTCTGCCCGGAATCGTGCTAAGTCTCTTCTTCTCTCTGCTAAAAATAATTTCATCCGTACTAAATGCTCTCAACTCTCCAACTCGAATTCTTCCCGCTCCTTCTGGCACCTTGCCAAAAAATTTTCTAACAACTTTACCTCATCATCCTTCCCTCCTCTTTTCTACTCTGATGGTTCTGTAGCTATTTCTTCTACTGATAAAGCAGATCTCTTCGCACAGACTTTCTCCTCCAGTTCCACCTTAGACGATTCTGGTGCTGTTCCTTCATCACTTCCCCCCTCTGACTTCCTCATGGCTGACATTAATATTTCTTCAGCTGATGTATTTTCTGCTATCACTGGCCTGAATACTAACAAGGCATATTGGCCTGATGGAGTCCCTCTTGTTGTTTTCAAGAACTGTGCCTCTGTGCTTACACCCTGCCTAGGCAAACTCTTTTGCCTTTGTCCACTTCTACCTTTCCTTCTTGCTGGAAGTTTCCTCTCATTCAGCCAGTCCCAAAGAAGGGTGACCACTCCCAACCCTCCAACTATCGTCCAATTGCTTTAACGTCCTGTATTTCAAAAGTTTTTGAGTATATTCTCAATACAAAAATTTTAAGGCGTCTTTCCTATCACAACCTTCATTCTGATCGTCAGTACGGGTTCTGTCAGGGATGCTCCACTGGTGATCTTCTCACCTACCTTTCAGACTCCTGGTCATCCTCCTTTCGGGACTTTGGCGAAAGCTTTGACATTGCACTTGACGTCTCAAAGGCTTTCGATCGAGTCTGGCATAAATCTTTAAATTCCAAACTGCCCTCATACGGTTTCTATCCTTCTATTTGTGCCTTCATCGCTAGCTTCCTTTCTGGTCGTTCTATAGCCGCTGTTGTTGACGGCCATTGTTCTTCTCGGAGATCTATCAACAGTGGTGTTCCTCAGGGCTCTGTCCTATCACCAACTCTCTTCCTTTTATTCATCAATGACCTTCTAAGCTGTACATCTAACCTTATCCATTTATACGCTGATGACTCAACCCTTCACCTTTCCATTCGGTTCCCACAACGCCCACCTCAGCAGTTACTTCAACAAACAAGGGATGAGGCTATGGCACACCTATTGTCTGACTTGGCTCGTATCTCTGACTGGGGTAAAAATAATCTGGTTGTTTTTAATGCATCAAAGACTCAGTTCTTACACCGATCAACCCGACAAAATCTTCCTCAAGTGTACCCATTAATGTTTAATAATATTCAGCTTAATCTTGCATCATCCTTGAACATGCTTGGGGTTTCATTTACTCGGGACTTATCTTGGAAAGATCATATTGCATCTCTTGTAAAATCTGCTTCCAAGAGATTAGGTGTGCTAAGCCGACTCTGTTCTTTCTTTACCCCTGTACAACTGTTGACTCTATACAGGGGTTTTATCCGCCCCTGTGTGGAGTACAACTCTCATGTGTGGGGAGGCTCCCCACTTACAGCTCTACTCAATAGGGTGGAGTCAAAGGCATTTTATCTCATTAACTCTCCTCCTCTTACTGACTCCCTTCAACCTCTGCCTCTTCGCCGCACTGTTGCATCTTTATATCTTTTCTATCGCTGCTTCAATGGTCACTGCTCCTCTGAACTGTCTGCATGCATTCCTCCACATCAACGACGGGCGCGTAGCACCCGTCTAGCAGCAAACTCTCATCCCTTTTCTGTCCAACTCTCTAATGCAAGAGTTAACCGTTAATCCCAGAGTTAACCGTTAATCCCAGTCCTTCATTTATGCAACAGGTCAACTCTGGAACTGTCTCCCTCTGTCTGTATTTCCTGCTCCCTATGATCTCCAGTCTTTCAAACGCAGTGTGTCCAGGCATCTCGTAATGATCGTATCTTGAATTTGGCTCTCTATTGTATTTTGTTTTTCTCTTGGAGGGAACTGTTATTGCGGGCTCGTGGCCTTTGGTTCCTTCTTCCTGACATTAAAAAAAGAAAAATGATAATCCATTCAAAAAAAAAAAAAAAATCCATGTAAGTCCTAGTTCATACTCCATCTTTGGGTTGCCACTTATAACGTAAATGTTCATGTGTTCTATGGGAGTCATTATCCTACTATGTCCGTTGCTGGTCTTTGACTCTTTGAAAAAGGTTTAAAGCTGTGAGTCACAAGGCATCTCACAGGAAGGTGAAAGATGTTAGCTCTTAAACACACTTAGTAAGAAGAAAGATATTGGCTTTCATACAGACGCAGGATGAGGAAAGATTTTGGCTCTTGTACACACTCAGTAATGAGCACTCAACGCAATCCTAGATGACTGCAGCGGTAACCTGCCTTTTGATGCTGCGGCATGTACAGAACCTATGACGATAATAGCTATGCATTATTGAAAAAGCCTCCCCCCTCCCTTCACACACACACACACACACACACACACACACACACACACACACACACACACACACACACACACACACACACACACACCAACTCGGGAGATACTTGTCAAAACGTACGAAGTAAGCCAAGGGTCTACCTGAGGTTAAGAAAAATCTAGACTACCGTGGAGATTCAAACCCAGGTCCTCTGGGTTAGTGAACAGTGACCATAGCCACTGGCAGTATGCCTTGTAATACAGATAGATAGATAGACCTATAATATAGAGTGCCCCACCAAGCTGAAAAGAAACTTCAGGATGTTATTACTGGACTAAGTTTGAGTACAATATCCTATATCAGCATGGGTCCAATTCTCAACCAGTATATTTCAAACTTAGAATTGCCGATGACCATAAGTGTGAATTACGAGTGAGATCAATTTTGCCCAAAAGGTGATCAGTAACTCTGGCTCCGTTATGGCTGAAAACTGGATCCATGTTGATATAGTAATATTTACTCAAAACTGGCCAGAGAATAATATCCTAATGTTTCTCGGAAATCTTCTCTCTCTCTCTCTCTCTCTCTCTCTCTCTCTCTCTCTCTCACACACACACACACACACACACACACACACACACACACACACACACAATCGGCATGCCAAGTCTGAGATGCTTGGGAGAACACTGTTTTGCTGACGCTCTTCTCTCTGTCCAGGTTCTGATCTTTTTCGAAGTGAATGGTTCTTTTACTTGCAGAGGGCTTGTTATTGTTTTCTGTCAGAGGCATTGGTTTTCAACATTTTTTGATATGAAGTATTTCTTCAGAGTTTTCCTTGTATGATCTTTATACATCTTCATCTGTCTCACTGAATTGCAGCATGCTGTAGGGATTTGGCCATACAGAACCTGGGGGAAAGAGCCGTGTTCAGGGATGTAGAAAACTTGTCTATCCCATTTCAGGTTCCTTTTACCCAGCTCAGTTTTTATGTTGGTTGACTTTGCCCACTGGAGAGCTTGTTACAAAAGGACCTTATCCTCCCATATAAGTCACAGGATGTGCTGTAAGCATCGGATGTGAAACGATTCAAGCTGTTGGACGTGATGCAGGTAGATATTCAAAGATTCAGCACCATATGAGAGGGTGAAGAGACATACAGCCATGATACTGATACCTTTGTCTTGATTTTCAAGATGGTGCTTTCAGTGACACTGGATGTGAGATGTCCTAAAGAGGCTGAGGTGTCGTTGATTTATGCCAGGACTTCCGCATCAATGTTACGTTTATCTGTAAGCACACTTCCAATATATGTAAAATTCTTTACCTGTTTTGCATTTTCACCATTAATCTGAATGCAGGAGGCTCTGCTGGATTGTTTCTCTAACAGACTATTTCTGTTTTATTGATAATTATTCGGAGCCCCATGGCATGGTTTATGTTGGAGACGATGGTAAGACTCTGTTGTAATGTTTCTGAGGTATGTGCAGGACAGCAGTCATCAGCATATTGTAACTCTAGGAAATGAGCCAAGCCCATCTTTGATTGCGCCTGAAGACGTCTAAGACCATATAAGTTACCGTCTAAGCGTAACTGGGTTAATTTATTGGTGACTTATAAAGGTGGCTGCAGAGAGACAGATGTTGAAAATGACAAGAACAAAGATACATCCTTGCTTCACTCCCACATCCACACTGAAGTGTTCAGAATTGATCTCGCCTATGTACTCACGAGCATTCATGTTGTCATGGAGACTCTTCAGAATGGTAAAAATTTGTTTCGAAGTCCAAATTCTTAAAGACCATACCATAAAATTTCTCTGTTGACAGTGTCGGGTACTTTTGGAAGATCAGTGAATGTAATATATGTCTCACGGTTCTGTTCATGACATTTCTTGTGCACAATACCTGCTTGACCCCCCTGGTGGGAACCGCCTTGTCGTGGTGGGGGGGCTTGCGTGTCCCTGTGACCTGGCGAGCGAGGCTAGAGGGGGCCTCGGCCCCTGCTCCGCCCCTCTTGGGGGGAGAGGGCTTTTCATGCTGGTAAGGTCGTCAGTGAGAGACCAGACTAAATGGTTCCCGGAGTTAGGCTTCCAGTGTGGGTCAACAGTGCCGCCCGCCAGAGGGATCACATTCTGGGGTTGTCCTGTGTTGGATGGTTGGGTGTCTGGGCTGGGATGCGCTGGGGAAGGGGGTCTTAGCTCCTCCGTGGGCAAACTTTCGGATCATGTGGGGTTTCTTCTTAAACCGAGAAGCCCCCATGGGGACGAGGTACCCCGCTCACGGCGGCCAGCGCTCGGTCCCCTCGTATTCCTGGTAGGCGGTTGCTCCTGGCCCCTGGAGCCATTTATTATCAACCCATTCTCTATATGGATTTAAACATTGAAAATATCATTGGTCCTCGAGGGGAGGTCGACCAGACCCTCGAGACGTCACCCTCTGGTCGTGATGGTGGTTCTTTGCAAGTGCAGGCTGGAGCTCACACTCCTGCTGCTGCTACTAATGATGCTGGTAGACCCCGCGAGTCACCTATCAAGTCTTCCAAGATTTCTTATAATCTGGATACGCTTAAGCTGATTAATGTGTTTACATCTCTTTCCTACCGTGCCATTCACTCTCTTTTCAAACCATTTGGAACAGTTGTTCGTATCCGTCTAAGATATGATGATGACTGTAGGTCCAATCGGTGTTACGTGACCTTTACTTCTGGCAGTGCTGCCAAAGCCGCTTTTGAGGCAAGGAATTCTCTTTCTCTAGGGGAGGCCAACTGTACTGTTGAGCTGATCCGATCAAACAACGTAATGGATTGTGAAAATGACTATTGCCCCAACATCTTTGATGATGCTGAAGAGCGAGTTCCTAAGGTGCGCCACGCCCCCACACCTTATTGGTTTGTGGCATATTATAGAGAAGGGAGAGGAAACTTCATCCACGCTGCTAGGTATCTAGAGAAAGAAATTGGAGTGCTTCCTGAGGGCAACCTCAAGAAGTATGGTAAAGGAGTGTTAGTTCGAGCAAAGGATCTGACACAGGCCATGATGCTTCTCCATCTACCTTGCCCTTCTGATGGCCTCTTTGAGGCCATCAAACCTCATCGAACATTCATTTACAGTAAAGGGCGTGTCTATAATCAGGATCTGTATGCTTTTTCAGAAGATGACATTCTTGATTTGTGCCCTGATAATGTCCAGCGAAGATCGAAGATCAGAGGAAATAGTAACATGATCGTCTTCACCTTTTATGGTCCTTATCTCCCAGATCATGTTAAAATTGGCCCTCTGTCCCTTCAAGTAAAACCTTTTGTTGACCGTCCCCTGCAGTGTTACTCATGTTATGAGTTTGGTCACGGGAGGAAGAACTGTACAAATCGTTCCCGGTGTGGTCATTGCTCAGCCCTGGACTCACATCCTACTATTGAGTGTGAGTCGGATCCCTATTGTTTTTACTGCAGGGAGGCTCATTCCCTAAGTTCTCGACAATGTAGGAGGTACCGCCTTGAGCAGGATATTCTTCAGTTGGCTAAATCACAGATCATTAGCCTGGGTAGTGCCAGACGGGAACTTCTGTTTAGACAAGAGAAGGATGGTGGGGCTAAGACATTTGCCTCCTCCCTCTGCCCTAATTCTTCCAACTCCACATCTGGTTCGGCTTCAGCACCTTCTCACCTTCCTCAACCAACAAAAGTTTCTTCCTGCTCTCTTCTGATTGCTTCTTATATTCCTGTCCGGAATAAGATTTCCGTTTTGTCAACCGTGTCAGATAGGCCCTCCACAGCACCCTCATCTGAAAGACCGGAAACATTAACTACAAGAGTTTTGTCCGGTCATAGCCGTCCTCGTCGTCCTGTCCAGCAGCAGACCCGAGTTCCCCTGTTGTGTCAGCTCCTATGCCTTCATCTGTTGATTCCATGTCAGTGCAACAATCTCCTGCTCTTGAGACGGTTGCCGCTACAGTTCAAGTCTCGACCTCTACGTCTATGGTATCCCCTGGTAATCATGGTGCACATTCTTCATTCGCTAAACGTCATCGTGGTTCCTCAGAGTCTTTGAGTCTTGAAGATCCTCCAAGCAAGGTGTCGGTCGTGGAGTCCACATCCTCTGTAGTTAGTCCATCTGTGCAACAGCTCTCGGACCCTGCTTCTGGGTCTTCGGGGGCTTCTGGGGTGTCAGGTCAGTCTGGCACCTCTTCCTCCGGGGTATCGGATGTTCCTTCTCCGGTTACTTCGGAGGAGCCTGTCCTGCCCCCTCCACGTTTGGAGACCAGGACCCCAATTCCTCCTGCTCGACCTCTTGGTTCACTGGGGGCCCCAGGCAGGGTTCGGAGTAGCTCTTCTTCTCCTGCTGGGCAGCGACGGGTGTCTATGAAGTCTCCCAACACTTCGCAGACCCCAGGCCCTCGTTCTAGCCATGCTACTGCCCGTGACAATCCCCTCAGTGGGCGTACCCGCATTCCCAAGAAGATTGTCTCCCAGGGTCGCTCAGTGGTTTCCACTAAGTGACCCTTTCTTTTGTGTATATAGTTCCTCCATTTTAATATTTTTAGTATTTTTTATGGTTTTCTGTTTCTCCCTCTCCCCTGTCCCTTTTTATTTCAATAGTTTTTTTAATGGCTAATATTATTCGATGGAACTGCCGTGGCTTACGAGCCAACTGGGAGGAACTCCATTGGCTTCTAGCTGAGTATTCACCTGTGTGTGTTTGCCTACAAGAGACAATGGTTGGTGATGCTGCGCCTCCCAGTCCACCTGGTTACCGGGTTTTTTATTCAGATCCTCTTCCTGGACAGGGTCATGGTGAGGGTGTGGCTATTCTAGTACGCAGCGACATACCTTTCACTGCTGTGAGTCTTAACACTCCACTGCAGGCTGTTGCTCTCCAGATTTTCCTTCCCCGTCATTATACTGTGTTCTCTTTGTACCTCCATCCTAGTGCCACTATTGAGAGGGTTGATCTTGAAAATCTTATTCGTGCACTTCCCTCACCCTATTTCTTGCTGTCTGACATGAACAGTCATCATCCCCTGTGGGGTGGCTCCACAGCTGATGCTAGAGGTACTATGTTAGCCTTCATTGTGGAGGATGTGGATCTGTACATTTTAAATTCTGGTGAAGTTATTTACTTCCATAGTCAAACGGGTATTTTTTCTGCTATTGATTTGTCTCTGTGCTCTGCAGGGGTAGCCCTGAATTTTACATGGGCTGTGTTACCGGACTTACATGGCAGTGACCACTTCCCTATTTTATTAAGATCGACACAGAGTGAACCTCGGCGTCGTCTTCCCCGCTGGCGCTTGGATAGGGCGGTCTGGCCGGTTTTTGAGGAGCTGTGTTCTCCAAACCGATGTGTGGAGGATTTTGTCAGCACTGATGCTGCTGTTGAGTATTTCACAGACTTACTACACTCGGCAGCACTGCAGAGTATTCCGAGAACAACTGGTCTTGCCGTCCAGTTCCCTGGTGGACCAATGAGTGTGCTTCTGCTGTTCGGGCTAAACGTGCTGCTTTCTTCCAACTTCGTCGTCACCGAGGTGACCCTGGTTGCTTGGCGGCATATAGGAGGGCCCAAGCTCATGCCCGGCGGGTTATGAAGGAGGCTAGGAGGAAGTCTTGGGCATCATTTGTTTCTTCAATTTCTTCACAGACTCCTCTCACAAAAGTGTGGAAACGGGTGAGGAAGATTTCAGGGAAATTTCCCGTTCCCTCTCCTCCTGTTTTATCTCATGCAGGTGTGGTGGTGGCTCATTCTTCGTCTGTTGCCGAGATATTTGCAGCTCATTTTGCTAATGTCTCTGGGAAAGACACCTCATCCCCGTCGGCACGCCGCCGACGGCACCTGGAATCTTTGGGCATTAGTTTTCCATCTACTGTGGAGGAGTCATATAATGTTGCTTTTTCTGCTTCTGAACTTCAGACGGCATTGTCGCAGTGTCGCGACTCGTCTCCAGGCTTGGATGATGTCCCATATGCCTTCTTACACCACTTGCCTGATGCAGCCCTTCATTTTCTGTTGTCACTGTATAACAGAATTTGGTACACTGGTGGGTTTCCAGCCTCATGGGGTGTTGCTGTGGTTCTCCCCATCCCTAAGCCGGGTAAGGATCACTTGCAGGCCACTAATTATCGCCCTATCTCGCTGACATCTTGCCTTTGTAAGGTCCTCGAAAAGATGGTGAATAGTCGGTTCATGTGGTACTTAGAGAAGGGTGTTTACTTGTCTCCAGTCCAGTGTGGGTTTCGGAAGATGTGGTCGACCACAGATGCTCTCCTTTCTTTAGAATCTTCCATCTGCCAGGCTTTTGCAACTAACCAGCATCATATCACAGTGTTCTTTGATTTGGAGAAGGCGTATGACTCTTCCAGGCGTCATGGTATATTACAATCTCTTTATGAGTTTGGTCTCCGTGGGCGACTCCCCACTTTTATCCGGGAGTTTTTATCTAATCGTTTTATTCGGGTCAGAGTCGGAAGTGAGCTGTCTACTGCACGTCCCCTTGAGGATGGTGTGCCACAAGGGAGCATACTAAGTGTTACCCTTTTTGCAGTGGCAATTAACAGCATTATTTCTGTGCTTCCTGATGGTGTTCGTGGCTCTCTCTATGTTGACGATTTATCAATCTCTGTCACTGCCTCACGGATGTCAATGGCAGAAAGGAGGATGCAGATGGCTCTCAACCGTGTCTCTAGATGGGCTGATGAACGAGGTTTTCGATTTTCCTTCAAGAAGACCGTTGCCATGCATTTTTGCCACGTCCGTGGAGTCCACCCTGACCCAAACCTTTTTTTAGACGGGCGTCGTATTTCGTGTTTAAAGGAAACCCGGTTTTTAGGGCTGATTTTTGACAACCGGTTGACTTGGGTCCCTCACTTGAGGTAAAAGCTGAGTGTCCCAGAGCATTGGGTCTCTTGAAAGTTTTAGCACACACATACTGGGGAGCTAATCGCAAGACCCTCCTCCTCTTGCATCAGTCTCTGATTTTATCCAAACTTCATTATGGATGTGAAGTTTATTCCTCTGCCTCAGAAGCCCGGGTTCGTATTTTAGATTCCATACATCATGCTGGTGTTCGTCTCGCCACTGGGGCATTCCGATCTTACCCGATTTCGAGTTTGTTGGCTGATGCTGGTGTCCTCCCTCTAGACTTGCTCCGCTCTTCCTTTTTGATGCGATGTTGGTATCGTTTATCTCGTCTCCCAGACTCTGTGCCCTTTGTCAAGGTCTCTCAAGATTCTCGGTCACCTATTTTTGCCACTCGGCCATCCTTTCCAAAGCCCTTTGGTTTCAGGGTGCAGTCAGTTATGTCTAGCTTTTCTGTTCCTTCTGTGCCGATCACTCCCCATCGTGTCCCGAGGGTGGGCTGCTGGCTTCTCCCCAGGGTGACATTTTGTCGTTTCTTCTCATCCAGTAAGGCCTCCCTTCCTTCTCAGGTTTTATTTTCTCTGTTTTTAGAGCATGCCTCCCTTCATGGGGACTCCATACCAGTTTATACTGATGGATCTAAGTCTGATGCGGGTGTGGGCTTTGGTGTGGTGTTTCCCACCTTCTGTCGAGGTGGGAGCCTCCCTGTGACTGCTTCTGTTTTTATGGCTGAGCTAACTGCTATTTTATTTGCCCTTCAGATTCTCTTCACTCTCCCCCACACTGCTTTTACTGTTTTTAGTGACTCACGAAGTGCTCTTTCTGCAATGGAGTCTTTTAATCCCTCTCATCCTTTGGTTTTATCCATTTTAGAGTGGCTTTTCCTTTTAGGGCGTCGTGGACGTCGTGTAGATTTCTGTTGGGTTCCAGCTCATGTAGGAGTGGCAGGGAATGAACGAGCTGATCAGCTGGCCAAGGCAGCAGCGGCTCGTCCCCCTCTTGCACAGTCCCCTATGTATCGTCTGCCTGCTGCAGATATGAGCTCCTTTATTGCCTTCAGGGTTTGGTGCTGTTGGCAGGAGCATTGGGATGCTGTGGGTGCCAATAAGTTGCGCTCGATTTGCCAGAAGGTGGGCTCATTCAGTTATCAGGGCTTCCCTCGTCAATGGGAGACTGCTTTGTGCCGCCTCCGCATTGGCCACACCCGTTTCTCTCACGGTTATTTAATGGAGAGGGCTCCTCCTCCATTCTGTGATGACTGTCTGGTTCCCTTGACTGTTCGGCACCTGTTGGTGGAGTGTTCTAGTCTTGAGGATTTGCGGCGTCGGTTCTTCTCTGACCACCTAACGGATGGTGGTGTGTATGATCTTTCCTCCGTGCTTGGGGAGGATGCCTGTGCCTTGGGAGGGGCAACCCTCTCCTTTGTGAAAGAGGCAGGACTTCTTAAGGATATTTAGAATTTCTCCTTTTTGATTGTGTGGCTTATCCTCTGTTTTCTGTTTTTTGTTTTTGTTTTTTTTACTTGTTTGTTGTACGGCGGCATATGACCCTGGCAGTTGCACCGCCTTAAAAATATAAAATTAAAAAAATTAAAATTAAATACCTGCTTGGCAACAAAGACTAATTCACAGGGCTTCGCTGCTTCCGAAATCAACTTCTAGGAAGTATTGATTTAGTCAAATATTTTGTCAGTCTGGATAACATTATCTTAGCTAGTACTTTGCTAGCATTCACAAGAAAGGAGACACTTCTGTTTTTGTCACAATTTGAGTTTTTTTTTTTTTTTTTTTTTTTTTTTTTGTAGATGATTAAAATATCAGAAGTATGCCATTCAGATGGATTTCGTTCTCGGCTCCAGGTAGTCAGTATGAGATCATGGAGACACTGCTGGCGTATCTGGCCACCCTCTTTGATTAGTTCAGATGGTATGTCGTCAGGACTTGGGCTTTTGTTATTTTTCAGAGACTAGGTGGCCGGAACAGTTTCTGCAAGTGTACGTAGGGCATCAAGACCTGCGACTTGAGGAGCATTTGCGATGTTATCAAAGATATTGTGCTCCACCGGGTTCCTTCAATTCAGAAGGTATTGAAGTGCTGTGCCCATCTTTTTAGGATTCCTTCCTAGTCTCTCGGGAGCTCATCTTCTGCTGATTACATAGGGCCTATGTTGTGTTTGGTTGGTCCATAGATAATTTTTATGGACTTGTAGAACCGATGTTGGTCATTAACATCAGCCAGTCTTTGCAGCTCTTTTGCTTGCCTTGTCCACCAATTATTCTCCATGTCACGCAGTTTTCTGTGGGTTACTTTTCTGGGATTCTGGAATTCAGATTTTACGGTTTAGGAGCTAGGATGAGCCAACCAGTTCTTATGTGCTTTGCTCTTCATTGCAAGGTCATTTATGCCCTCAGCATTTTCATCAAACTTGTCTTTATGGCAGCAAGTGGAGAACCCTAGAGTTTCTCTTGCAGAATTTTCAAGTAGTGTCTTAATTATTAGCCACTCTGGATTTAGGTTTGTTGCATTCTTGTTTAGGCCAAGTAGAGGGCATTGAGAGATCTTGTCTGTAACAGTGCTATGGAAGATGTTACAAGTTGTTGCATCCTTTCAAATACTATAATTTAGATTTTTGGAGGATGGCCTACGGCACATCTGTGGGCATATGATTAGTTGCAGTTTGGTGAGTACTAGGTTATGATGGTCAGTTGAGCCTCAGCATATCTAATAGGTCGGGTTATAAGAGCCTTTCTTCCGTCTTGCTGTCTTACAAAGACATAATCATTTAAGGGCCAGTCTCTTGATCATAGGTGCATCCATGTGGTAGTTGAAAATGGCTTTGCTGATGACCAAACTGTGTTTCGACCATAAGGAAAGACATCAAATGCCATTACTGTTCATGTTATGAACACCATGGCATCTACAGTATAACATTGTGTAACAAAGAATTTGTTTATTTAGTTTTTTGGGTCTTGTTAGACTCGGTTTCCTACGCTGATTCCAATGGTGTATGTTTTGTTTGTCTATCTCTAGGTTTTTGTCAACATTGGCCATTGTTTATTTCCAGTCTTGTTACCACGCACTGATGTAATGGCTGACATTTCTTACCATGTCTCACACACACACACACACACAAACACACACACACACACCATCTGCGTCCATGCAGATATCACTGATATGGCTATTATTGCATCATGCAACGCGGACCGAGTCAGTTCATTCGATGAGCTAGTCTCACGTTTCTAGCTTGGCTGGTCGATGTGTTTCTGAGTTGCACCTAAAGGTGTTTTTACTGATAAGAATGACCAGTAGATGTTCTTCCAAGCTGTCAGCCGATACATTTTGTTATGTATATGGAGATATATATTGGACCGAAGATGATCAAACATACCAAATTTGCTCAAGCATACAAATCGTATTTTGGCTTGGCAATGGGCGCTCAAGATAGGATTGGGTTCCTCACTACACTTCTGGTTGCTGTCACTCTGCAATTGAAGCTTGGCTATGAGAAGCAAGAAAGAAGATGCCTTTTGCAATTCCGAGAGTATGGCGAGAGCCTTCGAAGCACCACAACGATTGTTATTTTTGCATGGTTGATATAAGTCATGTGAAGAGCATTAAGAGCTGAGAGAACATTTTTTATCTAAATTTGCCTTCTTCGATCTCTACGGTGCCTCACAATGATGAGCCAGCAATTCCTGTCCCTCCTGTGGACACGGAAGTTGTCTCTGACCATGAGGACATCGTCGATGACGGAGGGGAATGTGATGATGAATCGTATGTTAGAGAATGTTCCAGTGACACTCCACACTTTCTCAATCAGCAAGAACTGGATGGTTTTGTCCGAAATTTAGAACTCACCAAGTCCAGTGCTGAGCTGCTGGCATCAGGTCTAAGTCAATGGAACTTGATGGATCCTAGTTGCAAGTTGAGTTATAGGAATCGCCATGAAAAATTTCCATCCTTCTTCATATTTTGTGAAGAAACCTCGTTGTGTTATTGTTTTGATGTTAAGTGTTTCTTCCAAGACAAGGCCTCAGAATGGTGACTTCATAGAAAGTTCCGTGAAGAGCCTAAAAGTTGTCTTTTGCATATCAACAATGAACTCCCATCAATTCCAGTTGCACATTCTGTGGAAATGAAAGAAGGCAAGGAGAATGTGAAGATTTGTCTGATAAAGATCAAGTACTCATCACAATTGGGAGGTTTGTGGGGATTTCAAAATGATGTCGTTCCTACTTGGAATGCAAGGCTGTTATACGAAGTGCTCATGTTTTTTTTATGCTTATGGGACAATCAGAGCGATGCAGAACATTTCATGAGGAAAGACTGGCCTCTCAGACAGAGTCCCATACCAGGCTCATGCAACGTTCTGAGAGCTCCACTGATCTCCAGACAGAAGGTATTGTTACTGCCGATACACATAAAACTTGGTCTTGTGAAACAATTTGTGAAAGCCATCGACAAGGATGGTGATGCGTTTCTACATATCCTATCGATGTTTCCCAAGTTGAGCTTGGCAAAGGTGACGCCTGGTGCATTCACCAGGCTGGAAATTCGAAGAATGCTTGCAAGTTGTGAACTCCAGGGTAAAATGACCGATGATGAAGAATGCACTTGGAATGCTTCCGAAGGGGTTGTGGGAGGTTTTCTTGGCAACCAAAGAAGACCACATTCTGCACAGCTCGTCGATGACCTGATTGGTGCATCCCACCAGCTTGGATGCAGAATGTTAATCAAATTGCACTCTCTCCATTCCCACCTTTTTTTTTTTTTTTTCTCAAAAGCAACTTCGGTGCAGTCAGCGAGAAGCATGCTGAACTGTTCCACCGGAACATTCTGCTGATGGAAACCAGATATCAGGACAGGTGTAACGAGGTGATGATGCAGTAACGCTTGGGGACTGTTGCGCAATTGTCAACACACCTACAGAAGAAAGTCAAGATCAATAGTGCATTTCTCGATTTTATGTGCCCTGCATTCCTTATGATGTTACTGGTTGCTCATTTTCTTGTTATATTCATAATATACACCCAAAAATATATAAATTCTTTGACATTCTCAACATTCTCAAAATGGTAACAAGTTGCAGTTCTGTCTTTGTATGATACATGTTGTTGCATAATTCCTGTAACTCTAGATTTACACAAATACAAATAGCATATTCGGAATCTACGCATTGACACTGATCAGAAATAGCATAAAAGTCAACATGAACAAAAAACTGGTTTGTTACACAGTATAATGCCTTGGTAGAGGTATCTTTTCATACTCTGGCATTAAAATCTCCAAGCAGGATAAGTTCGTCATTATGTGGTATTGGTCGAATGGAAGCATCCAGAGAATCATAAAAGGAATCTTTGACGGTGTCCTCAGAGTCATGCGTTGGGGCATAGGCATTGATGAGTGTTGCATATTGGGCTTTACAGACTGCTATACAGCAGGGCATGATCCTCTCTGATAATTATACCCACAGGTGATTCTTTGATCTTCTGCAGTAGGTTGCTTCACGTTGCGAAGCCAATACCACAGCTTCTTACATTGTCAGGGTATCCCCTCCAATAATTGGTATACACTTCTGGTTATAGCAGATTGCCCTTTCCGAGAGAAGAGTCTCAGACATGGCAGCAATATCAGTTTTATATCTTTTCATTTCATGGGCAATAAGGCTAGTTGTAAGGCGTGGTCATGTTTCCCAGTCAGTATGAATCAAGACTTGTATATTCCAGGTAGCTAGAGTCAGGGCTATTCTTTGGGTTTTTCGACCACAATGATGGATGCCTCGACAAATGAGTTATCTGCCAAGGTGGTGTGGATTGGAGCAGCAGATGTTTAAGTTACCTTTTCTAAATCACTCCCCATTAAGGATAAGGAGTTAGGAGTTCGTTTCGGACTGTTTAGTCACACTGGATCGTGCTCAAGCCATAACCTGCTCCTATCCCATCATGCCAGCAATCACTGGTCGAGTGCCACCTATGTGCTGGACATGCAGGTGACTTTCAGCCACACCCACGACCTAACACCATCACCCATTCCTGTCACTGCAGGTCTTTTGATTTTGGTGAAAGGACGACTCAGGTTAGTGACTTCCAGCCACGCCCATGGCCTGTGACCATCACCCATTCTTTTCATTGGAGGTCGTTTGATTTTGGTGAATGGATGAAATGGGAGGTGAGCAAGTAGTGGGCTTGCACAGTGGCTGGGTTCGGTGTGATGGTGAGGGTTTGCAGTCCTTACCAGCACATGACTTGGCCCTTCTCAGCTTGTGATGGTGGCATAAAGTTTCACGATGACCATCTACTGATCGGGGTTGCGGGAGTCTGTTGGGAGCTCTGTATGTCAAGCCCCACTTTCTGAGACTCCAATCACGGATTTTCCTTAGGAGTTTCCTCCTTTAGGCATAACCCATCCAAGGGCAATCCACAAGGCAGTGGGCCTGGGAACACTTAGTCTGACCCCTCACTGATGGCCCCTCCAGCATGGGTAACCCTGTCCTCCTGCTGAGGCCAAGGGGATCTCACCATGCTGGTGTGGCCCACCAGATTTATGCAATATGTACTTAACACACACACACACACACACACGAGGCACTGAGCGGAGCAGACACATGTTGCCACCACTCCATACCTGGCCAACCTGGCCAGTGGCGTTACCTAAATTAGTATCTTTAAATGAGTCAAGCTCTGTACCAGGTTAGACTAAATGGTGTTCTAATATAAAAAGAAATTTTAAGTAAGACTGTTGTTCAAATAGTATGGAAAACAAAGTAGCACAAGAATGCGCAAAATCAGCTGATCAGTTGTTTTGCCTACGACTCTGCACAGCAGCGCCAGAGAATGTAAGTAGTATCTGTGCTCTTAGTACTGCATGATGGCCACCTACTTTAGTTAGGCAAATTTGGAAAAGAAAAGGGATAAAGGTAGAAAGCAGGATGATTTCTACCAAGAACTAGTTAAAATGGAGACTTACAATAAACTGGTGGAACGAGTAAACAGACTAGAGATAGCTTTTCAAAATGAGATTGATGAAATTAAGAAACAGATGCACTTGCAAAAGGAAGAAATAGAAAAATTTGGAAAGGAAGTCAACAAGAAAGATGCAACAATAAATGAGCTGACAGAAGTGGGTTCACGCAGGAGGAAAATTAGTGAACAGTAGTCAACCACGAGAGTATTATGGAAGAGTTCAAAAATGATACAGAGACAATTAGGCAAGTAAGCAATCTGATAGATCAGAGCAGTGATACTGAGGAGATGATAACGCAAGTTAATGAAGCTGTGCAAAGCTACAAAAATGATATGGAAACCACTTATCCTGAAATGGTGAAAGTAAAGAAAGACTTAGAAACAAGGGTGGTAGAAAAAAGCATTAAAAAGGAAGTGAAATTAATAATCCAGAACAACCCTAAATTAGTCAGAGATTCAGCAGATATCAACAAATCTATAGTAATCATTGGTATAGAAGTGAAAGAAGTAAGAAATAAGATCTCGAGAGACAAAAAGGAGATGGCAAACGTAATGAGCATATTGATGGAAGTATCAGAGGAAATCTGTAGTAAAGACATAGAGGGACACAAAAGGTTAGGGAAATATGAGAGAAACAAGTGAAGGCCCCTAAAAGTAACCTTCCAGAGTGTAAGCACTGTGGAGGAGATACTAAAAAAGATAAATTCAAAAATGTATGGATAACAGGATGCCTAACACAAGAGGAACAGGAATTACTGAAAGAGAAGAGGGAGGAAGCAAAAACAAAAAATGAGGGAAGATCAGAGGAGGAGAAGAATACATTTTGTTTACAAAGTAATTGGATTGCAGGTACGAAAGTGGTACATAAACAGGAGGAAATAAAAATGAGGAAGGTAGTAGATCAAAGTCATGACAAGTATATAAATATGGTGATTATCTTGATGTACTCAAATGTAGATGGAATGGTATCCAAATTATTAGAGATGAATTATTATATCAGAGACAATGAACCACATATAATATGCCTAACTGAAACAAAATTAACACCAAGGATATCAAAAGACATCCTAAACTTAAAAGAATACAATATATGGAGAAGAGATAGGAAATTAAAAAAGGGAGGAGGAATTATAATATTAACAAAGAAAAGTCTAAAAGTCAAAGAAATAGGACTAGATATACCCTCACAAATAGAACTGATTGCAGTAGAGATCAATATCTGAAGGGAAAGTAATTGTAGCCAATTTGTACATGCCACCCAGATCAAACACATGGGAAAGAGGCGAATATGAGGATCTGGCAGAGAGTACAGTTCAGAGTTTAAGTGCATTACTACATAGAATGGAAGAGAAATCAGAAAGAATTATACTAACTGGAGATTTTAATACAAATATAAATTGGAATACTCTAGATATAATAAGCCAAGAAAGCTGTTGGGACCAAAAGCTCCTGGATCTCGTCCAGGAGTTTTTGCTAACGCAACATGTAAGGGAAAGCACCAGAAAAAAGAGGACTCGATGTACCCTCAATGCTAGATCTTATATTTACTAGGCAAGAAAACGATATTGACAATATATCACCCTCTATTTAGCAAAAGTGACCATGCATTACTAAATTGCAACTTCAGGATTGCATATGACATAGTTAACAGCAATGAAAGTTACAAAAAGAGCCTAAACTATTAAAAGGGAAATTATTATGACCTAAAGAAGTACTTTTTAGAAATTGATTGGGAAAAGGAGCTTAGAGGACAAGATTTATATGCTATATATAAAAAATTTATTGAACTTTATGAAATAAAAGTCCAGAAGTACATTCCACAACACAAAGAAGCAGAAAAGATAAAGAAATGGTTCAATACAGAATGTAAAAAATCAAAAGAAAACAGATTTGTTGTGCAATAGATAGACACAATAATGAAAGGGCATATAACAACTATAAACAGGCAAGAAACGATTATACGAGAATAAGGAGGAAAGCCCAAAAACAGTTTGAGAAGGATATCATAAATAAAATTAGTGATCAACCGAAGATATTTTACAGCTACATCAGAAGCAAAACCAAAGTGAAAGATATAATACAATCCATTACGGATGAGGGAATCATCTATACACAAGAGAAGGATATTTGTGAAACACTAAATAAAAATTTTCATTCAGTTTTTACAAAAGAAAAATAATTTTGAGAGGGATTATGTGGAACATGCTTGAACACACATACTACTAGATATGCAAATATCAGAAAAAGAAATACATGAGGAGTTAATTAAATTAGACAAAGGAAAAGCAAATGGTCCTGATGAAATTTCATGTTGGGTGCTACATGAATGTGCAAAGGAGTTAAGTAAACCATTATCTTTAATTTTCAAGAAATCCCCTAGTCAAGGTAAACTACCTGATGTTTGGAAGAAAGCAAACATTGTTCTCTTGTTGAAGAAAGGGAATAGACAAAATCCACTCAACTACCGCCCAGTATCACTAAACAGTGTTGTAGGCAAGGTATTAGAAAAGCTTGGGTAAATCATATAGAAGGACACAATATGATAACAGAAATACAGTTTGGTTTCAGAAAAAGAAAATCATGTGTTACTAATCTGCTGAGCTACTATGACAGAGTAACAGACACATTACAGAAAAGAGAAGGATGGGTGGACAGTATCTATTTAGATTTCAAGTAAGCATTTGACAGAGTACCACACCAAAGACTTTTATGGAAACTGTACCATCAAGGAGGAATCCGAGGCAAACTGGATGTTGGATGCAAGATTTTCTCAGAAAAAGAGAAATGGAACAGTACTAAGGGGAAATTATTCATCATGGAGAGCAGTGACTAGCGAAGTTCCACAGGGCTCAGTGCTGGCACCAGTCATATTTTTAGTGTATATAAATGATACAGACAGTAACACTGGAAATGAAAGCTATCTAAATATGTTTGCTGATGATGAAAAAAAATACAAAGGAGAATTACTAACATAGACTCTTGTAGAGAGCTACAAGAAGAATTAAATAAACTTCATGAATGGAGCAATATACTGCAAATGGAATTCAATGTGGACAAGTGTCATGTAATCAAGTTTGGTAAAAGTGGAAAAAGACCTGATTGGGATTATAAGTTTGGAAGTAAAACCCTACACACTTCAGAAAGAGAGAAGGACCTAGGTGTGGTTATCAATAACAGTATCTCCGGCTAACCATATCAGTGAGAAGGTAGGGAACATGTATACACTGCTTGCATATATGAGAATAGCGTTCACATACAGAAATGAAGACATGCTAAGAAAGATAATAACATCATTCATCAGACCAACCCTGGAGTATGCATCAGTAGTCTGGAGTCCTCATCTCAAAAAACACATAGACAAGATTGAGAAAGTTCAAGGGGCCGCTACAAGATGGGTGCCAAGCTTAAGGGATCTAAGATACGAAGAAAGACTAGAAAAATTGAATCTACCAACACTACAGGACAGAAGGAAAAGAGGTGACATGATGATGCTATATAAATGCATATCAGGGAAGGAGAAAATAGACATAAATGATTACATAACCTATGGGGATGCATCAGCAAGAGGACAATGCAAAAAACTGCATAAAAAGAGAGGCGATAAAGACGTAAGGAAATTTAATTTCCCAAATAGAGCAATTGAACAATGGAATGCACTACCGAATGAAATAGTGTGTGCCAAAACATTTCACAAATTTAAGGATATGTACGAAAAAAAATGGTTTAAGACATGGGACAGTACGAGCTTGACTCATTCCTGTAAAGATACAGTTAGGTATGATACAATTAGGTAAGTATACTGTATAAATACACACATACACACACACACACACACACACGTGTGTGTGGGAGGAGGGGGTTTAACATTCAGTAATTCATATGAAACGCAAAAATCTTGTAACAAACGTTTACTTTAAAAAAATCCTCGTTTGCGTGGAACATCACCGATCCTTAGGCGCCATGTAAGATAAGCTTAAATGATATATATATATATATATATATATATATATATATATATATATATATATATATATATATATATATATATATATATATATATATTGGTAACTCATATATGTATCCAATGGAATGATGGTGCATCACTGAAGCAGACTTGAGTGAAGAAGTTCAAGGCAGAATACAAGAATACTAGCCACACTACCTCCTGCCAGCACCACAAGAGTACCCTGGAAAATAATACATATATAAATATTTACAGATTAAGCACACACACACACACACACACACACACACACACACACACACACACACACACACATTTTATAATTATTCTTACTGAGGTACAGGATGCCAAAATATAATATTCAGGTAGATACCAGCCCTCTAAAATTAGTTTCAGCATGTACCATGTACAGAACTTTATGTTTTCTCTCATCAGTCATTTCACCTGAAGAATCTCTCCTAATATGAGTAAAAATCACCTTGCACTGAGCAGAGGAAACCAGTAAATAATAAATATTATATTTCTTGGAGTAATTGTACAGTTTCACTGCTAACGCTGATTCTCCATAGCTAAGCACTACAGTGTTGATGAACTAGAAAGCATATTTCTTTTTCTCTTAACTAATCGATGGCTAATACAGTAAGCTGCACCTGCTATATTTCCTATGGATAATTTGTTCTTCCAGCTGTTTTGCTCTTCAAGCAGAGGCAGATTGACAAACTGCTAGCGGATCAATTATTTTGACACCAGCGAAGTCTGTCACCTCATGTTGAACAGCTATGGACACTGATGTGTGCTCGAGCATCAATGTGTGTCACTGGCATTGAGTATTGGCTAACACTTGTTACCTTTCACTGGAATGAAAAATGATTCAGCAAAGACATCGTGGCTCAGTTCTGGAAACAATTTTGCTTTGAGGTCTTATACGTCATTGTGCCTAATGAACAGGAACTCTTCCGTTTTCGCAGTTCAAGATATGGCAGTTTGAAATGTTGCCGAACAAGTGCCCTTGCCTGTTACCGCCCATAGTGACTATCCATATCTCAAGGCAGTGACATTTGTAATTTCTTATTATTTGGGCTGAAATATTTTGTCTTGAGTATGGAGAAGTCAATCAGTTTGAGAATCCCACCTCTTGTGCACCCTCCACTTTTTTACATTGTTCTACCAGCTGTTGTTCATTTCTTGCGCCTATTTTGGCCTGACTACAATTTTCATACAAGGACTCGGTAAGGTTGGTTATATTTCAATTCCTGGTATGTTTATTAGTTTTCCTGGTATGTAAGCTTTATAGGTTCATGAAGCCTAGTCCTCCTTGTTGTGGTAGTAGCCACAGCTCTGCACATGCATACAGTGTTGCGGTGTCCAGTACCACTGTGCGGTTCTAACAGGACATGTGTGGTGAAACTGGAGATTTAAATATTTCAACTGTGCAGAACTTGAGCAGGGCCATGATATTTCTCCCTTGAGGTATGCATTTTGACTGTTAAGGACAGCAGTAATGAATCTTTAGTGACCTCTGCAAGGGCCTGGAGCAGAGAACTCACTTAAGACACGGTTCTCAACATGCATGCCCACTTATGTTTAACACATTATATGAATGCTGTGTATGCAGAAAGGTATGGTGCCAGTTGACTGGGCAAGTGCTTGTGTGGTCCCGTTGTATAAAGGCAAGGGTGATAAGTATGAATGTACTAGCTTTAGGGGTATAAGTCTGTTGAGCGTTGTAGGTAAAATGTATGGTAGAGTGTTAATTATGAGAGTTAGAGAGGGTACAGAGGGAGTGATTAGTGATGAGCAGTGTGGCTTTAGGAGAGGGAGGGGATGCGTTGATCAGGTGTTTGCTGTGAGACAAGTGTGTGAAAAGTATTTAGCGAAAGGCAAGGATGTGTTTTGGGCATTTATGGATTTAGAGAAAGCGTATGATAGAATTGATAGGGAGGCTTTGTGGACTGTTTTAAGATTGTATGGACTTGATGGTAGGTTACTAAAAGGGGTGAAAAGTTTTTATGTAAATAGTAGAGCGTGTGTAAGAGTGGGAAATGCTGTGAGTGATTGGTTTCCCGTGAGAGTGGGGCTGCGACAGGGATGTGTGATGTCGCCTTGGTTGTTTAATATTTACATGGATGGTGTTGTAAGGGAGGTGAATGCAAGAGTTTTAGGTGGTCTGAGTCTGGTAAATGTTGATGGAGGAGAGTGGAATCTGAAGCAACTGCTGTTTGCAGATGATACTGCATTGGTGACCGATTCAGAGGAGAAATTGAGACAGTTGGTAGAGGAGTTTGGAAGGGTGTGTGAAAGGAGGAAATTGAAAGTAAATGAGAATAAGAGTAAAGTGATGAAGTGTACGAGGTTGATAGATGGTAGGGGGATGAATATAGTTTTGAATGGTGAGTTGCTTGAGGAGGTAGATTGTTTTAAATATCTAGGGTCACATGTTGCTGTGGATGGAAGAATAGATGCAGAAGTGAAGTTTAGAATTAATGAAGTAGGAAAGGTGCTGGGAGGAATGAAAAAAGTGTTTAAATGTCGTTCGCTTAGAATGGATGTAAAGAGAAGGCTGTATGAGGGTGCTGTGGTACCGACTGCGTTATATGGGGCTGAAATATGGAATATGGGTGTAGCAGAGAGGAAAAGTTTGAATGTAATGGAGATGAGATGTCTGAGGAGTATGTGTGGAGTGACGCGTATGGATCGAGTGCGAAATGATGAAGTGCGAAGGAGAACTGGAGTTGTTCGGGAGATGGCTGGTAGAGTTGAGCAGAGGGTGTTGCAATGGTTTGGGCATATGGAGAGAATGGATAATGAGCGATTGGTGAAAAAGATAACTAGATCTGATGTGAGAGGTGTAAGACTGAGAGGAAGACCACGAATAGGATGGATGGACAGTGTGAAGAGAGCGCTGGATGCGAGAGGGATGTCTGTTGAGCAAGGAAGAGTGGCTGTGCGTGACAGAAATAAATGGAGAGAAATTGTGAATGAATAAGTGATGACGCAGCCCTGAGGGGATATTCTCCCGCATTTGGTCTGATCAGCTAGTCAGGTCAGGTGCGGGTAAGGGGATGGGTCTGTTATGATGTGGCAGGGGTAAACCAGTTCTGCTGTCGGGCCCTGCTGTGGATGTCACTGCTTGCATTGCGCAGTTGACCCTTGTGCGGTGTGATGCGGTGAGGATCTGTCCGTTCTTTCCTTTGGGGCTAAGATGCGAATGAATGTGTTTGAATGGATGAGTAAATGGAGAGTGAGTCGTCCTGTCTCGGCTACCTCCCTTTCCTTGGGGGAAGCAGCCTAGGTATATAGATAGATAGATAGATAGTGTATGCAAAGTCGGAATCGATTTTTACATGACTAGCGAATTTTCGAACTCATTTTATCCATTTCTTTTCCTTGTTAATATTTATTTCCATAAATTCTCCATTTCTGACTACTGGACCCAGGTGTCTTTGGCCCTCGTTTGTCATTGTTGCTTAACACCCCTCAAAGACGTTACATGCAAACTGATAATCTTGCGGCGTTACTGTTAGGGTGGGTAGTATTGCATTTGGCTGGTATCCTCTTTTTGAACCTTATGTTATTATTCTTCGCAACAGTTCATATCTTCTATTTTTCCAGCCCTGATGAGGCAATCCCCATATGCTTCCCGTTTCATGTTTGTGCCCTCATATCTGACCATGTTCCGTAGTATCGACATGTTCGGAGAATTCATGGCCATAGCAACGTGATTGCCTTGAGCTGTTCCAACCATACAATGAGTAACTCTCCTTCCTCAGCACCACAGCAGCTTATATACAGGTTTGATGGCTGATTGTACGTTTTCTCCAGTCACCGGGCAAAGGACAAGCATTTAACCTTTGATGTTGAGAAGCATTACCTCTACTGATAATGTTAAGTCATTAGAGGGGTCTACAGTAAGTATAGCTTCACAGTCTTCTTCCCTTTAGAAAATTTTGCTTGTTGCTTACACTGCTGACTCCCCATCTGCTTTTTGAGCAGCACAATCTTACTGGTTATTAGGGGCTTTCTTTACATCATCCTTCGTAGTGTCAATAATAGATTTTCCAGTTATTCTTCTGAGCGATTTGCCAATCCTAGATGGTCTCATTCTACTTCAGTATTTTTGTGGAGGGAAATTAGTCTGCAAGTGGTGAGTGCAAGCCGATGTTGCTGACTATCTTGCAGGCTCAGTTATGGCGTTACAAACATACTCTGCAAAGTCCTCAAAGTATTGCTGTTAATTCTGGCGCTCCATACTTTTGCACTATAGCCTCCTTGTGTGTGTGATGATTTCTACCACGCCATTTTCCACTTATCCTCTCAAAGATGCCTAGGTTCGGTGGTGTGTATTCCCATCTAACTTGGCTCAAGCACATGCAGGTTCCGTCTTTGGTGTTTCTCCTTTAGTTCTACAGTGTTTCGTCATCCATCTGGGGTGTTTCACTTGGCATCTTGGTTGAAAATGACATGGTATTCTGGGACAAAGTTCTCTTCCTCTTCTTCTCACCAAACTCCTGAACTTTAAGTGCATTGTTGTGCTTTGGGTTTAAATTTTTGTCCCCCAGTTGCAATATTCTTGCCTTCTCCAAAACAAAGTCAACTCTCCCAATTTGACAATAGTTCCATTCTCTTTGCAGTTGCCTTGGTTTTCAGTCTGTTTTATCTTGACTGGGTTTTTAAAAGAAATAGATGTAGAATGGCCGCCCGCATGTTGAAAGCCAGCGAGGGTTAAAATGGGTAAGGATTATAGTTAGATATCAGCAAGTAATTTGCTCAATCGTGTGAAGTCGAAGCCGAAGCCGAAGACGTCGACAGAGACAAACGCAGAAACAGAATAATCAGAATAATAATAATAATCCATCCATCCATCCATCATCTAATCATACTAACAAGAATGCCGATGATTATGATAATAATAACAATAATAATAATAATAATAATACCCAGAATTCTGAAATTCCTCAAGCAATATTCAAAGAACTCCACATTCCAGATGAAAATACTTTTGTTTTCATTATACATCTAATATTAAGGGACTTTTGGTATGGCCCAAAATTTTTACAAATGTTGACCTGTGATCATCGGATCAAGGTCAAGGCCATTCATACTAGGCAGATCATGTTCACTCATGACACACTACATTTTCACCGATTTTGGTCAAAATCTGCTTAATTCTTTCCGATTTAGCACTTTCAGGCATGAGGCGGCCATTTTGATTTTCCTCAATATCTCAGAAAGTATTTGTTGGATCTCACTACCAATACGCAGATGCACTGGTATATTGTGCTTTATGCTGACGACTGCATACCAGAACATTAGCAAGGCAGTCAATTCAGTAGTTTTTGCTGTGCAGGAAAGCAAAAGTTGAAAAAAAGAAATAACAGACGGCCCTAGTGCTAGGTGAAGGAATATGTTCCAAAAGAAACCTGTAACCAAGATTACATCACTCCTGAAAAATTCAAGTCTATACCTCCAGCGGTCTTGGAATGCCAGCCTACTAGGTCTCCCCCCCACCATATATATATATATATATATATATATATATATATATATATATATATATATATATATATATATATATATATATATATATATATATATATATATATATAGTCTCAATAAGAACTCCACAGAATTTGGAGTTAATAATACTGAGATGAAGAACAAGAACAAGAAGAATGATAATAATAATAATAATAATAATAATAATAATAATAATAGCACACTTTCACTGATATAGGCTACCTATTGCATCATGATGCATGTATTATCAAAAAACATATAATTACACATTTTCTATATACAAGTATCTATGGGAAACCATCTATAGAATAGGAACCCGGCTATATTCATTGTTCCACCATACATGTTTCCTTGGAATATATTCTTGAGTCAGTCTTTATGGCAAACGTTCTATATATCTGGATTCCTGCTCTGTACTCGACGACTGCCATAGATGACTCTGGATCTAAATATTTACCCATATGTTGCTGATGCCAATTGAAGACCTAACTGCAACTTTGGTGGGTGGATTGAGACAGGAGGTGAAGTTCAGTGTGAGCGTCTTAGTCCAATAATCAAAAAGACCCGCTTCAACAATCCGCGTGATCCTGAAAAACGTTTACTGGTACAAGTTAAATATTTTTTAGTTTTATTTGATGGTTTGATTTGACTTAAATTATTCTTGCTCCCTCAAGGTCATTTTAACCAATTGAGAGGACACCGTGTTGTGAAAGTGTTTAAGAAGAATGTACCACACCCTTTAACTTAAAGTCTCTCCCAAATGAAGAAAATGTTCTGGTGGTGGCTAGAGAAGAAGAAGAAAGACACCATCGTAATGAAGGAATGTAGCTGGTGAGGCAACGAATGAAGGAAGGAATAGAGCACGAATTTACTTTCCAAATCTATTTTTCTTTACCCATTTGTCTCGTGCTGGAGGGGGACGTCTTCACATGTTGGCACCAACAGTCATCCATCAGCTCACTCCCTATCCACCCAAAAGAAGTATGGTGGGCTTTAGGAAAGGACATCTTCATCCTGCAGTCCACTGGGTTCATGTCCATATGATCCTGTGACTGTAGCAACAGTCAGGGATCCTGGTAGCTCTGTGACTCTGTGATTCTGTAGCCACTGATGGAGGGACTAACCACGTACGTGATTTTGATCTTCATGAGATGATGTTTTCCACTCATAAAATAATGTTTATAGATATTAAAGTGCAGCTTGATGATTTGCTTGAATTTAACATGGGCAATGCTAGCGATGTAGAAGCATGAGCATGAATAACATAAACTCAAAGTAATGAAAATTCACCGCTGGTTGAGATGTAAATATACATGAATAACTTAAATTCAGAGCAATGATAATTCACAGCTGGTTGAGATGTATATTTACGTTTTCCCCTCTCCATTCCCCTGTGGCTGAGACAATTTTTTAAAATCAATAGTTGCCATATTGCTTTTTCAAATGGAGATGATACAGCCTGTTGGGTTGAAGAGGCTTATAGGATGAGCAAGTATAGTAAACACCATAGTGATATATGTTGAAGTCTAAAACAGTAGGATCCATATTTTTAAAAATCTTTACAAATTTTTAAGACTGCACTATTCCGCAGTAGCTGACTTTTATTGCAGTTTTTTTCTGAATCATTCCACTCTCTTATTAACCCTAGCTCTATAGCTTTATGAATAAAGACAAAGATATAATGAAGCAATCTTAAGGATGACATGAGCTTAATAAAGTTTGTAATTTGGAAGCACAATTCTCACCTGCGACTGAGGGAAGGGATCAGAGGGCTGCCTTTGGGTCCTGCTATGGCTGACATCAAAGGCAGGAACTCTTCTTTGGCCAAGTAGAAGTAGCACTTGCCTTGTGTATTGAAAGATGAAGTACGTTTTAGTCTATCAATCTATCTATCTATTGCCAGACGCCATTATCCCGTAAGGGGTGGCCATTGACTTCGAGTTATTTGTTTTACTGGGAGGGGCACTAACCCTCCACCAACCAACTTGTTGACACGTAGGGAGCACGAATGGTTTGGTTATACAGTTACCACCCAGCGTTGTAAATGGTTTCTCGGCTTACATGAAATCATTTTGCTTGTCACTCAATGTAAAGCCACCTGTAAAGGAAAGAAAAGCAATAAGAAGGGACAGGAAAGATAGGAGAAATAGAAAGAGAGGAGGACAGACAGAAATAGAATGATAAAGGTTAAGGAAGAAGTAGGCAGCACTACATCAAGTTTTAGTCTAGGAAATATGTAAGTTAATGCTGCAATTAATTTGTTGATGCATCTACTTGTGGCTAGAAAATTTTATCCTGTCACTAAGACTTTTATGTTGGATAGGTAACATTCTTCACATACCTTTGCCACAGATTGACTTTCAGTGATTGCCATACACTCACACGCTCCTATAACCCACTCTATGGGAGGGGGGGGAAGGCGTCTGGAATTACCTGGAGTTCTAGACTTGCCCCAACCATGTGAAGGTTAATGGTTACGGTATTACTTGTTTAAGAAGGATATACTCAAACGAATTTACGATCGTCTCCCTGATATAATTTAGATTTGTGTTCGCTGGAATTGCAACGAAGGAAGTGTGCAGAATGTTTCCAAGGCCTGTGTTCTCTTGTGTTAAGGAAGATCCCTAACACATTTTCCTAAGCGATTTATTTTGCTTGTTACGCCTTATTGTCCCACTCTGTGTTACGTAAATCCTTTCAGTATAGCCACAGTCTTTAAAAATAACGTACCAAAGGATACTAACCGGCCATATCAAAAAGTTAACCGCTAAGGCTGAGGTCTTGAGAGATTCGTTAACCAACAAGAATACCAATTCAAGTCTTGAATTTATATTACAAAATAGCATATCTTAGTTCCAAGAGATGATAAATGCCGTGGGCTGTAACCGTTTCTGGAGGAAGGACATGGAAGGGAACCTTCAGAGTCTTCCCGTGTGTCTAGTCCTTCCTGGGAAAAGAAACTAACGTTCCACAGAGAAATTATCGTAAATATGTCCAGTATCACACCCCAGACTCCTATAGCACTGTTGATGAAATTGTTAGCAGTTATCTGGAACAAACTACTATACTCATTTTACACTGACAGATTTTTGTCCTTTTCCAGCTTATCTCACGCAGCTTATGGGGAAAATGGGGTAAATATGGATCTCCAACGTGCTTTCTGTAGCACTTCTTGTCTTGCATCATAGCGTTAGTGTAATGTTACAACTAGGTAATGAAGGTGGAGGGACGATAATTTTTGGCCTAAGTAGAGTAAGAATGGTACAGTTGCAGTATTTCTACCATAAGAGGGTTGAAAACCACTACCTAATATATAAAAAAGAGGAGCGTAGTAGTTTAAGTTAATCAAAAAGTAAACAGAAAAGCAGTGTTGGATAAGAGATAACTACTTCAGAATAACCCAGGGACGTAGCAGTAAGGTGAATTTGCAAAAAGTGACAGGGAGGAAGGGGAGAAATAGGAAGAGATGACAGCAGAGAGAGAGGCAGAATGATAGCTGTGAAATAGGCAGCAATATGTCGAGTATTCACCACCACCTACGACCAGAAAATATACGCAAAAATCTTGCCCCATTATTGGCATGCTTTTTCCATCATCATCATCATCATCAGTAGCAGCAGCAGCAGCCAGTCAGTCAATCATCATCATCATCATCGTTATCAAGAATATTTTTCCTATTTAAACAGGCGATGAAGAGTGTTTGGAAAAGGTAAAGACAGCCTAACATTAACTACCCTCATGAGGATGTAATACAAATACCATTAACCTTTATATGTTCACGTTTTTAGCAAGACACTGCAGCTGACACTAGACGATTACATACGGCTGAAAATGAATTACATGAGCCTGACAAATAATATCCTGCTGTCATTAAACTCTCCCTAAAGTAGGAGAACGTTATTAATTTCAGTCAACAGCAGTCAGTTTTAATTAAATGAATTATAGGATCCGGGAGTAAACTACCTTTGAGAGAAAAGTCCTGAGCCATGAACATGCGTAGCACCCAGCTGTTGCCAATCAAGACGTGGTCACCTCGCCTGACGTGGGAATCCAGTTTCGTTATGTGGTCCCGGCCCAAGATAAGCTCCAGGCGTCCCTTGTGCTGCAAGTCTGTTACGCGTCTCGTTGGTCCATTCGCTGCTGTCTAGGCGAGGATATTTTATGATTCGTATCACAGGTCAACTGCTATGACGCCCTCTTTTTTATTTATTATTGCTGCCATCAAACGATTCTATTCAGGCCAGAAAAGCCTCTGGCTACAAGATTGTTAAGGAAGGCTGTGTCAAATCGTCAAGGCTTTTATTCCTTGATAACTCCAATAGTAGTACGTCACAAGGACGAAAGTAACAGTTACCTCCTACATCTAAGTCTTCAAATTCTCGAGTCTAAAAAAGAAAAAATCTGCACATATTCCAGTCCCATAAAATAACTTACTACAAATGCCTCAAGGATGGACGAGCCCATTGGAAGGAAAGCGGTGACTGGACTGGCAACAATATCTTCCAGTGACTGTATGGGCATGGGGATGTATCTGATGGCCAGGAGGGACATGAGGTTGCCGGCGTAACTTAGGAACAACACCAACGTGGCCAGCATCCATACCCCCAAAACCACACGTTCCCACCACCACCAACCCGTAGACTTGACCACACCTGGGTTAAGTTAGGTTAGGTTAGGATGAACACTACTATGGCCAACACTGCACACTCACATCACCGCCATCTTGCAGACTCAGCTACATCTAGCTAAGGATCAGTTAATCAGTACAAACAGTGCCAACAGCTGTACCTTCTCCATCTCCTGTTTCTCACAACCATCAATTTCGAATGAAGATCTCATTTGAAAATAAATATTATACATTTTGCAGTCCTATTCCTATGGTGAAACATTTCATGCCAGCTGACTTTATGGGGAGTAGACTGTAGCACCAGTCGAGCAGGGGAGTACTCTCAAGTTGGATGGAAAGCTGATGACAGGGAGAGCTGGAGCTTCATATTCATCAGCCCTCGGGAGTAGTTCCTGACCATCCCCCATTGCTGAACTTTTTCAGTGTTTTAGTAACACAGAGTAGGCCAGCATGCTCTCCAATACAAGTTTCTCTGTCAAAACAAAACTACATGCACAGTACACAGTACACTTCCTTTTCAAAATTATAAGAGAACCATGACTGCAACAGATCAGGCCTCGGAGTCCCCAGGGGGGGAACCATAAATTCCCCCCCTATCTGCCCCTCTCCCGGTGGCGACTCAGAGACTTGGCTGGAACCACGGTCTGACTCACTTCTTCTTCATTTCTGCAACATTTGCGGCGTCTCCTCTAACTTTCCCTTTGTTGAACACCACCTCTCCTCCTCTAAACATCACCTTTACTTCTTAACAGAGACTCAGCTGTCTGAGGCAACTGACAGCATACCCTTTTCTGTTTCCTCCTACTTTCACACTACTCATTTAAAAGCTAAAGGTAATTGTTGTGTATATATACGCAACGATTTATCTTCCTCTCGTATTCCTGAACTTGATTCTTCTGAATTCTCTACTCTCTGGCTTCGGCTTTCCTCTCATTCTCTGACTAAATATATCTGTGCTGTTTCCCTATCACCTTATTCTACTGACTATGAAAAATTCTTCGACTATTTTACTTCTACAATGGAACACATTCTATCCATTTCTCCTTTCTCTGAAATCTCCATTCTAGGATATTTCAATGTTCACCACCACCTTTGGCTCTCCTCTCTTTTCACTAATCCACCTAGTGAACAAGTCTATATCTTTTCTATCCATAATGACCTTGAGCAGCTTGTACAGCACCCTACCCCAATCCCTGACCGCCTTGGAGAGAGTTCCAACATACTTGACCTCTTCCATACAACTAATCCTTCTGTTTAAAATCTAAATCTTTCCTCTCCGTTGGGCTTCTCCGATCACAACCTTATTACCTTAACCTGTCCTATCGGTCCAGTATGGCTTGTGGACCCTCCAAAGAAATGCTGTCTGTGGCATTTTGGAGCTGCAAATTGGGAGGCCCTCAAGCATACTTCTTTGATTTTCCCTGGAATGACTATTGCTTCAATAGCTGGGAGCCATCTGAGTGAGCCTTGCCCATTACAGAGGTAATTCTCTCGGGCAAGGAAACATACATTCCCTTCTCATATCCTTTGACTATTGCAAGAAAGCCTTGGTTTAATCACACTTGTTCTAATGCTGTCCGCAACAAGGAGAGGGCCTATAAAAGGTACCAGAGCCAACCCACCCCTGAATCATATCTTGTCTTTATTTCTGCCTGGAATCATGCTAAGTCTGTTCTTCATTCTGCTAAAAACAATTTGATCTGTACTAAATGCTCTTAACTCTCCAACTCAAATTCTTCTCACTCCTTCTGGCACGTTGCCAAAAACCTTTCTAACAACTTTACCTCATCAACCTTCTCTCCTCTTTTCTATTCTGCTGGCTTTGTAGCTATTTCTTCTACTGATAAAGCAGATCTCCTCAGTCAGACTTTCTCCTTCAATTCTACCTTAGACGATTCCGGTGCTGTTCCTCCATCACTTTCCCCTTCTGACATCCTCATGGCTGACATTAAAATTTCTTCAGCTGATGTATTTTCTGCCATCACTGGCCTCAATACTAACAAAGTATATGGGCCTGATGGAGTCCCTCGTGTTGTCCTGAAGAACTGTGCTTCAGTGCTTACACCCCGCCTAGGTAAACTCTTTCGCCTTTGTCAACTTGTACCTTTCCTTCTTGCTATCATTCAGCCAGTCCCAAAGAAGGGTGACCATTCCCAACCCTCTAACTATCGTCCAATTGCTTTAACATCATTCGTCTCAAAAGTTTTCAAATCAGTTCTTAAGAGAAAAATTTTAACCCGCCCTATCCCGACCACTTTTCTACCACTGACTCCCCCCAATCCCGATCATTTTTGGAAAAAAATTTTTTGGGCTCAAACCTCCGCTTTTGGTGAGAAACATCGAAAATTCATAGAGAAATCGCTCACCTGAGGTTTAAAATACTCGATCCAGGTATCAGTACCTCCTTACCTTACTGGGTTTTCAAGCAGGCTGGCACCAAAGAAAACGAGTTCTATGGGAGGGTAACTATTTCACACCACTCATAAACAGTATTTATTTATTTACTTGGTACGAATTTATATGTAGTACGAGAGTATATTGGTTTTCAAACAGTAATATAAGTATTATAAGCATTGTTTCACTCACTAACCCATCACCATACCTGACCTTTTTTTGCCACATTACCTGTTCATCATTTCTGACTGTTTCTTCCTCTAATGCTATGTAAAGTTTGTCCTCCACATTGTCATTGATTGGGGAATGACTCGGGCTCTGAATTTTATACCGTGGCATGACATGGCTTTACTGGCCAGGTCACTGATAACAGGTGAATTGCTGATACAATGGCATGCAGGGGGGGGAGGTCATGCTGGGTAAGGCATTGTCCCTGCCTGGCATCTTGTAGAGGAAGGTGTCCCGTGTATACGTACCAAAAATCACTGGCGAAAAGTGAAAATTGTGCAAATTAGGGACCTTGCAATTGATTCACGTTTATGTACGTCGACGGGATTGGCAGTGACAAAACGTGTGGACGTTAATTCACGTCAAAGGGATGCCGCGGGTTAAAGTATCTTTCCTATCACAATCTTCTTTCTGATCGTCAGTATGGGTTCCGTCAGGGACGTTCCACTGGCGATCTTCTCATATACCTTTCAGAGTCCTGATCATCCTCCTTTCGGGATATTGGCAAAAGCTTTGCCATTGCACTTGACATCTCAAAGGTTTTTGATCGAGTCTGGCGAAAATCTTTAACTTTCAAACTGCTCTCTTACGGTTTCTATCCTTCTATCTGTTCCTTCATCTATAGCTTCCTTTCTGGTCGTTCTATAGCCGCTGTTGTAGACGGCCATCATTCTTCTCCTAGATCTATCAACAGTGGTATTCCTCAGGGCTCTGTCCTATCACCAACTCTCATCCTTTTAGTCATCAATGACCTTCTAAACTGCACATCTAACCCTATCCACTCGTATGCTGATGATTCCATCCTTCACCTTTCCATTTGGTTCCCGCAACGTCCATCTCAGCAGTTACTTCAACAAACAAGGGATGAGGCTATGGCACACCTAATGTCTTACTTGGCTCGTATCTCTGACTGGGGTAAAAATAATCTTGTTGTTTTTAATGCATCAAAAACTCAGTTTTTACACCTATCATCCCAACACAATCTTCCACAGGAGTACCCACTAATGTTTAATAATATCCAGTTACATCCTGCATTATCCTTGAACTTGATTGGGGTTTTATTCACTCGGGACTTATCTTGGAAAGATCGTATTGCATCTCATGTACAATCTGTTTCCAAGGGATTGGGTGTGCTAAACCGACCCTGTACCTTCTTTACCCTTGCACAGTTGTTGACATTATATACTGGTTTTATTCACCCCTGTTTAGAGTACAGCTCTCATGTGTGGGAAGGCTCCCCACATACAGCTCTTCTGAATAGGGTGGAGTCAAAGGCTTTTTGTCTCATCAATTCTCATCCCCTTGCTGGCTCCCTTCAACCTCTGTCTCTTCACCGCACTTTTGCATCTTTTTCTCTTTTCTAACGCTACTTCAATGGTCGCTGCTCCTCTGAACTGTCTGCTTGCATCCCTCCACCTCTTCGACGGGTGCCTAACCAACAAACTCTCATCCCTTTTCTGTCCAACTCTCTAATGCAATAGTTAACCGTTACTCTCAGTCCTTCATTTATGCAACAGGTCAACTTTGGAACTGTCTTCCTCTGTTTGTATTTCCTACTTCCTATGATCTCCAGTCTTTCAAATGCAGTATGTCCAGGCATCTTGAAATGAACAGATCTTGAATTTGGCTATCTTTTATATTGTTTTTGTTTTTTCTTGGAGGGAACAGTTTGCAGGTTCCTGGCCTTTGGTTCCTTCTTTCTTGTATAAAAAAAGAAGTTAATAGAACCGATCTACATTATTCCTTACAGTACAACACAGTATTTGTTTGGAAAGGGGGGATGTGGACGGGTGTTTTGCATCAATGTTACCTCTACACGTGGCTCCACTGGACGTGGGCGAGTGTGGGAGGGGGCAGGCGAGAACTTCTACATGTTACAACTTCTTCCCGTAACCGCCCACGTCTGGAAAAAGCCGAGTAATACCTGGCCGTGAGAAGGTATTGCTTTCGTGCTGTTCAGACTACTATATGTCTGGTGGACGGATATAGAAAGCCTGTATTTGTGGAGTTGCCTGAACTTTAACTCAATAACTTCATTAACGTCTTCCTGTTACCAGACGATTTTATTCATATTTTATGAACCCTTTGGTAGTGAAGGGTTAGTAAAGACTGAATCACCCAGCTTGAGGATGAATAAGAGTAATTACGAATGTAATGGACAGGAAGGTGAATGTGGAGCACGGAAGGTATGGTAAGGCTGAGAGTATGAGGTCGGCTGGTGGAGAGGAGAGGAGATGTGGGGGAGCTGAAGTCTGTACTACCAGTGGTGAGGGTCCCGATTTATTCCCCTTCTTTGGTACCATCGGAATAGCCTTGTGACAGCCAAATGAGTGGCAGCAACACCTTCTGGAAGGAAAGCACACCCGGACACAGACAGTGTCAAATGTTTTCATAAAGTCAGTCCATGTGCATCCAGTGTAGATGGAGCATGCTTATTGTGGCTACCTTCTTTGTTCTGGTTAGTGATGAACACACAGATTGCTTGCATGTTGCAGGGGGACACCTGACCATGAGTGAGTCATGTGGACAATATGGTTGCGTCTGTTGGCATGCATGAAGCTGGTCAATGGAAAGTGTGTGGTGGCAGACCCCTCTCGTATGTTGGATGATGAGCATTGCAGCTGACTGTGTGCATGCGGATCACATCTGCCCTATTATATCAAATTCATGGAGGATGGCGTACACCTGAGCAGGTTTCATGACTGCTGAGAGCTGTTCTGAAACTAGATCATATCACATAAGAGGGCTTTGAAGCAATCTCATTTAACCATTAAATTCCACGACATTATGAATTCTCACCTTGATACAACAGGACACGCAGACAGCTGGAAGCATTTGTTAGCCACCTGGATCGCTTCACACCTTCAGGAAAACTAAGAGAAGCCATCAGTATTAGAGACCCGAGCACCCCGACCAGCCCCACCAGGATACTGCCCCACACCAGTGGTCTGAAGGGCAGCAGGAAGCCCCAGGGATCCACCTCGGACGATCCAATGCTGATGATGATGCGGGTGTACGATATTGTCGCTGGGGCAGTAAAGTCGACCACCTCTGTGCGGGGGGCTGTGACCTGGAGTAGTGTCTGCCCAAAGTCTGCTTCCTGAAAAAGAGTGATGGTAAAAGAAAGCTTAGATTTATGCTTAACTACAATACACCGATTCTCATACATGTACAGGTGGCGATCCCAGAGTCAAAACTGCGGCTCTCACACACGTGCTGATGAAGATTTCGTGGCTGAGTTTGAAGCCATCTGAGTCTAGTTTGATTTTCAAAGAATGTAAAACATTCTATTTTATCTCGTGACGCACCTCTACAGTGTTGCCAGCTTGGTAAGCTTTTTGCTAGGTTTGGTGATTTCAGAAAGTCACCCAGCTACATTTTCTGCTGTTCAGCTACTCGGCGACATTCTAGCTACGGTACTTTTTGTGTAGTTTGGTGACATTTTTGGCGATTTTTTGACCAAACCAATATAAGAAATAATCTAAAAACATCGGCCAAGGAAAGAAAGTTATTATAAATAAAATGGGCACCTGTCATCCATTACGATCGTTCGTGTCCTGGACGTGGTCGTACTGTATAACTCACGTGACCGTCTTGTCCTGGTCATGCTAGAATACTCAGTTGAGTTACATCGCCTACGCTCACTCACAGACTGCAGCTAGCCTTTCGTGAGGAGCGTTAGTCTGACAGTCGAGTGCCCGTCATGTCCTATTAAGAAACAGTGAGCAAGAAGTACAGGCTGTGTTTTTGAGCAGAGAGCCTCAATGACTGGATATAATAAGTGGCATAATAGACTAGAAGGAGAAGAAACCAAGATCTTTTGCAAATATTGCTAGTGTCTCATGAATGCAAAACTAAATGAATCTGAAAAACAGTACAACATTACCTATTACAGGAAAGCAGGAGAACCATTTAGTTCAGAAAGGCAAAGGTTTATTCCATTTGAAAAAAAATAAGTAATAACACCAGAAAATCGGAGGGCCGAGTAGCACTATTCAAACCAGAACATTGTGCATTACGAGGAGCAGACCACTTGCCAGAGGCGTGCAAAGTGTGTTTAAGTGACAGCAAAGGATGAGATCTGAAACTTAAAAGACCTAAGTGTAGTGCACTAGTCTAATTACCCTTCACTTCAACGAACTGAGAGCTGATATAGGTGAAAGAATATTTAGCCTACTGAGTAATGAAAGTAATGACATCTCTATAACGAAGTTATTTGGTGTCCTAATTAGATATTATTCTGATTAAAGGAAGAAGAATGTAGTGGCATTTTTGGATGTGGCTGAAATCAGTGGGTACAATGCTGATGCAGGAAGTAATGCCATAAAACTGTCTTTACGTAATAACGGACTAAATTTGCAGAAACTTTTAGAAACTGGAACTGACAATGCGTCAGCGATTATGTGTGTTCATAATGGTGTTTATGAGAAATTAAAGGCGGAAGATCCACGATTGCTGCTGATCAGATGTGTGAGTCGTTCATTGCAACTTGCAATCTCCTATGCTGTGAGGGATCAGCTTCTATGGCACTTCGATTTTTTAATCAGAGACTTTCATCTGGTTCTCTCACTTGTCTCTGAGCCACATGAAGTACAAGGAGCTTAATGGTTTGCTTGATGAAGGTGAGTCCCATTTGAAACTAATGCAGTTATTTCAGACACGATGGTTTATGACTGAAGCTAACATAGTCAGAATTCTGAGCCAGTGGATTGAGCCATAAACCCATTCTGAACTTTCACGGAAAGAATGACGCAGTTATACTGCTGAACCGCTTTAAGCAATGCTTTGTAATATGAAAGATTAGATGTTTGTGGTGTTTTTCAAGTATATCCATGAAGATCAGTGTGTCAGAAAAAATGTTTGATGCAAGGGTGAATGATTCAGCAAAATTACTGAATTATTTGCATCAGCCGATTGACTCCCTGTACTTTAAGACCATCACCCCAGAAAAAAAAAAAAAAAAAAAGTGACTCAGCACAAACTTTCTGGATCCACACCCATATTTAGGTTATAAGTTTGAGAGAGAAATGAGGGACCGCATGTTTCCTGAGAAGGTAGATATTCGTAAAAGGTGTATCCACTTTGTTACTGAACTTGTAAAGCAATTGCATGATCACTTGCCTGATGACGTTCGTGTTTTTAGGTCAATATCATCGATAAATGCAAGCGAATGTATGCAACCAATAAAACCAGGGATTCTGGACTTGGCTGTTTATTGGTGACGAAAGTTCTTTCACCCGCATTGACATTCAGTGGAGAAAATTACACTACACAGTGTAGAAACAAACTTCAGACATAATTCAACTTCGGAAGGAAACAGCAGATTACAAATGGGCCACTGGGGAAAATCCATACAGTGATCTTTCTGACCCAGCTCTATCAGTACTTACATTACCACATGCTAATACTGATGCTGAGTGTGTATTTAGCCAAAGGAACATTGTAACGTCAAAACTCAAGAAAAGAATGAGTATGAAGTGTAGGAAAGAACTCTTAGCCATAAAGTATGGACTGAGAGGGCAAGGAAAGTGTTCCCAAGACAACCAGTCGTCTGAGGAGGTCATTAAGTATATTGGCACAGTGGAGGCTTACAAGAAAATGTCGGGTAATAGCTCACAAGATCCTTCATCGTGTTCACTGACCATCGAGGAAGATGAGCCAGACTGGGACTTGACTGATATATTTTAACCACCTTCAAATTAAGTGCTGACGCTCAATGAAGTAATATTCGTTAAATTTATGTTACACCGCATTTTCTTCACATCATTATTCTCATAATTATGCATTGAGTCTGTGTGGGTCAATTATAGTGTTTGCAGTGTTAACGTTACTGTAATCTTTAATAACTGAACGACTTTAAAACACCGATCTATCGACTTCTAATTTGCAGCCAGCCAGGGGTTGTGGTAGGGGGAGGTATTGAGGTTTTGTATGAACGTTACTTTTGCTACATCACTTTATTGTGAATGTGGTAAGTGAGGGCTCCCACCATTCACCATCTAGATGTAGTGCTACCTTCAGGTGATTCAGCATTACGTTGCAAGCCAGATGGTTTCCAGTAACCTGGGAAATAATTTACTACATTGGATGGTAACCATTTAACCAAATGATGCCTGGTGGTCTACTGGGAGGGCACTCCAACCAGCTGGTGCCCGTCAATATTTTTATCCAAGGGATGGTTGACATTTATTACTCGCATTATTTCACTTAGATCGGAGAGTAATAGGGTAGGAAAGGCCTAGACGATATAGATATCTATACTGTACAGTATAATCGGCATATCTGGAGACAGTTAAGTGCGAAATATATGAAGACTGACATACCTCTCGCTGCAGCATGCCAATGATGCCTGTCCAGGAGCCATTCGTCTGCCTGGTGCCAAAAGCCTGATCATCTGGTGTCGTATACCGGTATCTTAAAAAGAAAAACATAATCTTAGTTGCTAAATCCACTGCGGTTAGGACATCCATGCGACGAAAGGTTGCAATTCTGCTTCATTAATATCGTATCAGAGATGTGTAAAAGGTAAAAAGATGCATTTGTACAGTCAGCTCAAACATTATCACCAGTATGGCCTGTGACGGTGAACCTGAGTGATGGGTCAACACACCTCGCACCTCTGTTGTATAAGCATAATACACATTCCATCTTCCACCAACTTCCAAATTTCTTCATTTCTGTATAGCCTAATGGTAAAACAAAATGCTGTTTACATAAATACTGAACGCACAGGCATAGGGTTTATTAATTAATACCTGGTAACTAATTACAGTTTTCTTTAGCATATGATGGAATTTTCAAAATTATTAGTTCATTAACCATAGCAATATGTCGAAGCTCATTCAATGTAAAAAAAAAAAAAAAGCAAAAAATATATATAATGTATAAAATTTCATAACAGCGAATGTGTTGAAATGCATAACTTATAAAGTAAGCAAGCATTTAGGTTCTTGTATAAAATCTGACACAGTGAAAATAATGATGTTATATCTCTTTATCTCAGGGCTAGCCAACATTCTTTCACCTAGAACGGTCAGAGGAAATTGCAAAGCTGATTTTACTTTTCTGTCTGTAACATGAAATAAAGTTCTCTGTCTGTAATTCCTTTAATATAGTGAGTTTTTTTTTTTTATTGTTGTATACCCAAGAGATACTCTGGTTTTTAAGAACCCTCTGTTATAGGCAACAGTAATGAAGGCTATGTCCCGTATTCTCGTTCAGGAAGGAAGTTCCCTGGCACCTCATTTTCTGCTATTTATTTTTGGATGTGACTGACCAGTATTTTGTGACTTGCTTATGCAGAGTATGGCTATTGTAGACTGATTTAGGTAACAAAGAAGCCGATAATAACGAATAATAAGCAAAATGAAACTCCCATTTGCAGAGTGCTTGCCGGATGGATATGTTTGTGTCTGTCTAGTTTTCACCAGCGTGTGGGCATTAGAGCGCTTGCTGGATGGATCCGATTGTGTCTGCTTAGTTTTCACTGGCGTGTAGGCAGTGATTTGACGAATTTTTTTCGTGCTTCATTATGAAGCACAGGATGGCTTTAGGAAGATGAAAATTGCATTGTCAGGTGCACCAGACGTTTCTCTTCAATTTGGCTAAAAAAAAAAAATGATTTTCGAAATTTAAAAAAAATGATGCTTGGGCCGGCCACTGGTCCTAACGATTTCCGGACCCACGGTCATTGAGGGGTTTAAACTCCCCACCCAGTCTAGGGCCTATGAACGATTTTGATGACAAGCAGTAGGCTTCCAGGGTCTATGGATATCTACGTTTTGAATTTTTTAACAAAATCATCGGAGCAAAATTGTGACCTGTAGAGAGCAAACAGACAGAAACAGACAAATGAAACTGCCATAGGCAGAGCGCTGGCTAGATGGATCCCCCCCTTCTCCCCCTCTTCTTCTTCAGCCCCTCCTCTCTTCCCCCTCCCCTCCTCTCTTCCCCCTCCCATCTTCCCCCTTCCCTGTTCACCCCCTCCCATCTTCCCCCTTCCCTGTTCACCCCCTCCCCTCTTCCCCTGCTCCCCTCTTCCCTCCTTCCCCTCTTCCCTTCTCCTTTCCAACCTCCCCTCTTCCCTTTCTCCTCTCTTCCCTTCCCCTCTTCCTCCCTTCTTTCTTTCCCCCCCTCCTCTCTTCCCCTTCCCCTTTTCTCTCCTCCCGTATTCCCTCCCTCCACTCTTCCTCCCTCCCCTCTTCCCACCTCTTTTCCTCCTCTCCGCCCTCTTCCCTCCTCTTCTCCCCTTGCCGGATGGATGCAATTGTCTGCCCAGTGTTCACCGGCGTGTGGGCTGTAGAGCTCTTGCAAGATGGATTGGATTGCGTCTGCCTTGTTTTCACCGGCGTGTAGGCAGTCATTTTGCAAAATTTTTCGCGCTTCATTGCGAAGCCAGGATGGGTTAAGAAGTTAAAAGCTACATTGCCAGGTGTGTCAGACCTTTCTTTTCATTTGGTATAAGTTAAAAATCAGTTTTCAAAATTTGACGTTCTGGTGCCGGGGCAGGCCGGCCACTGGGCCCCGACAATTTCCGGACCTACGGCCACTGAGGAGTTTAAACTCCCCACCTCGCCCATGGCCTTTCACTGTCTTTGATTGAAAACAATAGGCTGTCATGGTTTATGGATATCTACCTTCTGATTTTTTATTTTTTTTTCATAATTGTTGGTGCAAAATTGTGACCTATAGAGAGAAGACAAACAATCAGACAGGCAGACAGACAAACATACGGAGCTGAGTAACATGCTTGCCGAATGTTTTTATTCTGGCAAGCAGTGAAACTGCCACAGGCAGAGCGCTTGCCAAATGGATCTCATTGTCTTCTTGGTTTTCACCAGCGTGTAGGCAGTCATGTGTCTGCTTAGTTTTCACTGGTGTGTTGGCAGTCATTTGGCAAAATTTCCCGTCCTTCATTGTGAAGCACAGGATGGGTTTGGGACAATAAAAAAGATGCATTGTGGCTGTGATAATCACGTCAAGAATGCGTATCTGCCAACACTTTCATTCTAAATAACTAATATCGTAACCTTCGCCATAAATTTCCAGTTATTCTTTTCCCGATGGCAGTTTTTTCCACTTTCATGTAGTAGGACTGTAGGTGATAAGGGAGAAATTCCTATGGCACTAAAAGTTTGTAAGAAGGAATGAGGTTAAAAATATGAGAAAGAATAGATAAACAGTACTACAAAAGGAAAGGAGGGAACGGGTAGCGAGAGAAGGAGAAAGCAGGGGGGAGGATGTGTGAGGTTGCCAGCCTACTTGAGAGAGACTGCAATATATGCGTAAATTTAGACCAAATTTATTCACAACGTCAAATAGCGGCGCCAATTAAGGTGTAACACCCATTATTAGACAAATGCATATTGAAAGAAAACAGGTAATTAAATAGATTAATGAAAGGAATATTTGTTGACAAATATGATTATTTAAAGAGAAAGTTAAACTGCCTTATGCCTAAAAAAATGTAGGGCGTAGGAGAAAGTGATAAAAAGGGGGACTTCAAGCACGAGGGATAATAGGAATACGGAAATAGCTGAAGAAAAAAGTTATGAAAAATTGGTTCGGGTCCGAAAGACCGTCCAATATCTTTATTTATTGCCTAATATCCAAAGGATAATAATAATGAGTAGGATACCCAAATACGGTGGTGAATAATAGACAGTGTTTTTATTTAGTAGATAAAATGCAATATATGCAGCAGATATTATAATAATTCATTTTTGGTAATTTCTTTTCATCTAATCACACTCACCTGTCTTACCCTCCAGCAGACTCTCGTCTCCGCTACCCAACCATTCGTCTCCCCCTCCCACCAGCCAGACTGTGGTGCTTCTTCACCCTCCCACACTACCCCCTATTAACTCCGCCCACATTTCTCCCCTCCTCACCCTCCCACATCCCCCCTCCCTCCACCTGCAACTGTTACCAGAATCACTGAGGCCCAAACCAAGTCGCTGGTGGATGGGGTGTAGCCGTTTCATCTGTCCGGAGCTGTACACTGTGTCAAAGTATCATACCGATCAATTGATTAGTTTGAAAGATATTTGAGAAAAACCATGATACACGGTCCACGAAATGGATAGTAGGTCCAGATGACGTCCAGACCCACAGCCATTGAGGAGTTTGAACCTCCACACCCAGCCCAAGGCCGTTGACCAATTTTGGTGAAAAGACTATAGGCTTATAGGGTTTATGGATATCTCCCTTCTATTTTTTTTTTTTTTTTTTCAGAACGATTGGCGCAAAATTGTGGCCTGTAGAAAGCAGACAATCAGACAGACAAACATATGGAACTGACCAACATGTTTGCCAAATCTTTCGATTCCGGCAAGCAAATTTTTTTTTTTTTTATGCGGAGGGAGGGAACACAATCTGGCCGCACTATGGGGTGGTACTACTGTACTACTCTGTGGCAGGTTTGTGTTAGGAAGAATTCTGACGCCGTATTCCCTGCGTGTCGTAAAAGGCGACTAAAAGGGGCGGGGTGTGGGGACTAGGGACCCCCTCCTCTGTTGATTTTTTTTTTTTAGTTCCTAAGAGACAGACCAGAGAAAGGGATGGGGGATTAATGAGTTATCCCCGTACCCTGAAGATTGGGTCTATGAATGTGCGTGTATTTAGTACTATTGAGGCTAAAAGGGAGGAGATTGGGAGAATGTCTGTGAGAAGAAAGTTTGATGTGTTAGCTTTGAGTGAAACGAAGATGAAAGGAAAGGTGAGTTTAAGTTTGGAAGTGTTAATGGAAGTTAACAGAAGAAGGGCAAGAGAAGATGTGGCCTTGTTAGTGAGTCCGGAAGAACAGCAGTGTGTCATTGAATGGAAGCAGGTGTCATCGAGACTGATGTGGGTGAAAGTGAAATTTGAACGTGAGTTGTGGGTGTTTGTGAATGATTATGGGCCTGGTAGTGAAAGGGATAAAGAAGAGAGTGAGTCTTTCTGGAATGATATTGATGAGTGTCTGCGGATTTTTGGAGCGAATGTACAGCCGACAGCAGAAGTTCGTCCCTCTTAGCGTGCGTGATACGAGCCCGTTGATCTGGTAACACTGTATGAGATAGAGTTGACAGGTACGCTTTAAATGGCTAATATTAAAGAAATGTGTTCGGAGATAAGAACACATTCTCTAATGATAATATTAATTTGCAGCAGGTGGGATAATAAAGTTATTGTGAAATGTTTGACATTGGTGTATGAAGATTCTTCGTTACGGACACAGACGCCTAGGATTACTTGGACTGGACTGATGTTGCCAGCAAGTATTATATGAAATATTATAGAACGATTGCAGTCTTAAAGGTGAGGTTGCAAGAAAACACTAATTACGATGTCAGTTACACACTAAACAAACACAGAAACTGCCAGTTCGTGTTTCGCCAGTATGCGATTTTGTTTGATAAGTTAAGTCACTTCCCCTTCCGACCTCTCTCCCCACCCGTCTCTCCTCTTCCAAGTCATGCTCTGCCATCATCCACGTTTTATCGTTAATGTTGAAAATCGTATGTCTGTAGGTAAACTGTGGGAAATAATATAAAGGCCCTCTCCCACTTCGGCGAAAGTGTGGAAGATAAAGTCACGATGTGTCAAAAATCCCTAATCGTGGGTATTCGTCATCAAAATCTTGTCCATTCGTGGCATGGCGCCGATACGTCGCACGAGGTGGAAATTTGTCGTGGGGGACCACGACTTTTTCATGCTGCATGAAAACGTCGTGGCCCTCCACGATTTTGTAAATTTTCGCGGATTAGTCATACACAACAAGGCGACGCTTCGGCGACATCGGCGATTACCCTGCATACAAACCGCGTATGATCGCCGACATCGGCGAGGCATCGGCGGTGAAAAAAACGTTGAGATGTCATACGGTCATATGGTGAAGCATCGGCAATGTATTGGCGATGCATCGGTGAGGTTAATACGACATAGCCTACGTAAACCGTACGATATGTACCGGGTTGTGCGACAGTAATATTTCATCTTATGAATGTCGGTGATATATCACTGACATTTCGCGGATGAACCGTCGATCAATCGCCTTAAATACGCCCATGACGGCGAGGCACCTGCGATGGCCTCGGCGTTTTGTCTGCGAGGTGCGTGCGATGCATTTGCTGACACATCGACGATACATCGTCGACAGCACGCCGCCGTTGTACCTTTATCGCCATTGAGTTGCCATGAAAAAAAACGTTAAAATTTGAATTTAGAATAATGCTTGTGCCTTACGCCGACATATCAGCGATATGTCGGCTACTAGTCGCCAGTTATATCGTATACTCCGCCAAGGTTTCGGCGTTTTGTCGTACTGGTGTCGCAGGTATTACGCCGACACCAAGGGACACAGATAAATATGTTATAACGTGAAGGGAGGAGTGAGGGATACAGAAAGCGGGAAGGAGGCGAGGAGGGAAGGAATCCACAAGGGGGGGATGGTATTGAACACTGATAGTTACGATGGACATATTGTTATGTAAGTAATTTGGTTACTTGTGTGTAATACAGTTGGCAATATAACATGCACGAGTATTGTGTTTATAATGTCATTACAATTAAGACTCAAAGTCCTGTAAATGGTAATAACTGTATTCAAATTATGAAGAACCGATCTAGTTAGGGAGGTAAACAGAAGCAGAGTCAGTTAAATGAAATCGTTGGGAAGGGTTGGGGGTGTTGAGGGAGAGAAACAAGGGGTACTGGTAGAGGGGGGGAAGGGAGGGGGGAGAAGTGATGGAGACAGTGGAAGGGGGAGGGGAGGAGACGGCAAGGGGGTCGAGAGGGAGTGTATTTGGAGCACTGTATTAACGATGGTTATATAAATGTTATATAATGTGACGAGTAATGTCTCCTAACCACCACAGTGACGATTTATTCATGTTACTAACATATATATTCAAGTCATGGATAACATTTCAAGCGATGGAGGAGGAAATGAAGCTCATTTGACACTTTTATATTGTTTCCCACAGTTTATCTACAGACATACGGTATTCAGCATTAACGATAAAACGTGGATGATGGCAGAGCATGACTAGGAAGAGAAGAGACGGGTGGGGAGAGAGGTCGGAAAAGGAAGTGATTTAACTTGTAAAACTAAACCGCATACTGGCGAAACACGAACTGTCAGTTTCTGTGTTTGTTTAGTGTGTAACTGACATCGTAATTAGTGTTTTCTTGCAACTTCACCTTTAGGACTGCAATCGTTCTATAATATTTCATATAATACTTGCTGGCAACATCAGTCCAGTCCAAATAATCCTATGCGTCTGTGTCCGTAACGAATAATCTTCATACACCAGTGTCAAACATTTCACAATAACATTATCCCACCTGCTACAAATTAATATTATCATTAGGGAATGTGTTCTTATCTCCGAACACATTTCTTTAATATTAGCCATTTAAAGCGTACCTGTCAACTCTATCTCATACAGTGTTACCAGATCAACAGGCTCGTATCACGCACGCTAAGAGGGACGAACTTCTGCTGTCGGCTGTACATGTGGTAATCATGGGAGATGTGAATGCTAGAGTGAGAAATGTAGCAGTTGAAGGTGTAGTTGGTATGCATGGTGTGCTTCGAAGAAATGAAAATGGGGAACGAATGATAGGGATGTGCGTTGAGTGAGAGATGGTGATTGGAAATACCTTGTTTGAGAAGAAAGGTATTTATAAGTATACATGGGTGAGACAGGAGGGTGGAAGGGTTGTTGATAGAGCTTTGATGGACTATGTGGTTGTGTCTAGGAATGTAATAGGAAGATTGTTGGATGTGAGAGGTCTGAAAGGGGAGGGTGGAGGTATGTCTGACCACTACCTGGTGGAGGGAAAGTTAAGAGTAGGTAAGAGATGGGTGAGAGCTAGGAGGGTTAGGTGTGGCAGGGAGGTTTTGAAACTGAGTGAGTTGGATAAAAGAGAGAAAAAGATAGAGTATCAGGAGAAACTGAAAGATGAGTGGAACGCAGTGAAAGATCGTGAGAATGGCAGTGTGGAGGAGGAATGGCAGTTGTTTAAGAGTGCTGTGGTGGGGCATGCAGAAGAGGTGTGTGGTGTGAGACAGGTGGGTGGTGGTGTAAGAAAAGGAAGTGAGTGGTGGTGCACGGAAGTAAGTATGATTGTGGCCGAGAAGAGATGTTCATATGAAGTGTGGCTGCAGAGGAAGGATGAGGTGTCATAAGAGAGGTACAAGGAAAAGAGGAATAGGACGAGAAGGGTTGTGCACGGTGCTAAAGTGGCAGCAGATGAGAGGTAGGGTAGGCGGTTGATTGGGAATTTTCAACAGAATAAGAAAATGTTTTGGAAGGAGGTGAAAAGGGTGCAAAAGGGAGAGTCTGGGAAGGAAGAGCGAGTAAAAACAGAGAATGGAAGATGTTAATTGATAAGGATGCAGTAAGGAAGAGATGGGCAGAGTATGTTGAAAGATTGTTAAATGAAGAGGAGGAATGGGAGGTTGAAATTATGGCAGTTGGAAGGGTTCAAGGAATAAATGTGTTGGGAGAGTTGAATGATTCTTTAATCACGAAGGAGGAAGTGCAGGAGGCAGTAAAGGAGATGAGAACAGGGAAAGCTGCAGGTATGGATGGGTGTGCTGTGGAATGCCTGAAAGGTGCTAGAGTGACTATTGTTGACTGGTTAGTAAGACTGTTGAATGTGTGCTTTGTGAAATGTATGGTGCCAGTTGACTGGGCAAGTGCTTGTGTGGACCTGTTGTATAAAGGTAAGAGTGATAAGTATGAATGTACCCTTTAGGGGTATAAGTCTGTTGAGTGTTGTAGGTAAGGTGTATGGTAGAGTGTTAAGAGAGAGAGGGTACACAGGGAGTGATTGGTGATAAACAGTATGGCATTAGGAGACGGAGGGGATGCGTGGATCAGGTGTTTGCTGTGAGACAGGTGTGTGAAAAGTATTTAGCAAAAAGTAAGGATGTCTTTGGGGCGTTCATGGAATTAGAGAAAGCGTATGATAGAACTGATCGGGAGGCTTTGTGGACTGTTTTAAGATTGTATGGACTTGATGGTATTTTACTAAAAGGGGTGAAAAGTTTGTATGTAAATAGTACAGCGTGTGTATGAGTGGGAAATACTGTGAGTGATTGGTTTCCCGTGAGAGTGGGGCTGCGGCAGGGATGTGTGATGTTACCTTGGTTGTTCAATGTTTATATGGATGGTGTTGTAACGGAGGTGAATGCAAGAGTGTTAGGTGGAGGTCTGAGTCTGGTGAATGTTGATGGTAGAGAGTGGAATCAGAAGCAGCTGCTGTTTGCAGATGATATTGCACTGGTGGCTGATTCAGAGGAGAGATTGAGACAGTTGGTAGAGGAGTTTGGAAGGGTGTGTGAAAGGAGGAAATTGAAAGTAAATGAGAATAAGAATGAAGTGATCAAGTGTACGAGGTTGGTAGATGGTAGGAGGATGAACATAGTTTTGAATGGTGAGTTGCTTGAGGAGGAAGAGTGTTTTAAGTATTTAGGGTCACACGTTGCTGTGCATGGAAGACTCTGTAGATACAGAAGTGAAATTTAGATTGAATGAAGTAGGAAAGGTGCTTGGAGGAATGAAAAAAGTGTTTAGATGTCGTTCGCTTAGAATGGACGTAAAGAGAAACTGTATGAGAGTGTTGTGGTACCGACTGCATTATATGGAGCTGAAGCATGGAATATGAGTGTAGCAAAGAGGAAAAGTTTGAATGTAGTGGAGATGAGGTGTCTGAGGAGTATATGTGGAGTGACGCATTTGGATCGAGTGAGAAATGATGAAATGCGAAGGAGAACTAGAGTTGTTAGGGAGATGACTGATCGAGTTGAGCAGAGGGTGTTACGATGGTTTGGGCATATGGAGAGAATGGATAATGAGTGATTGGTGAAAAAGATAACTAGATCTGATGTGAGAGGTGTAAGACTTAGAGGAAGACCACAAATAGGATGGAGGGACAGTGTGAAGAGAGCGCTGGATGCGAGAGGGATGTTTGTTGAGCATGGAAGAGTGGCTGTGCATGATAGAAATGAATGGAGAGAAATTGTGAATGAATAAATGATGATGCAGCCCTGAGGGGATATTTTCCCGCATTTGTCTGATCAGCTGATCAAGTCAGGTGTGGGTAAGGGGATGGGTCTATTATGATGTGGCAGGGGTAAACCAGCTCTGCTGTCGGGCCCTGCTGCGGATGTCACTGATTGCACTGCGCAGTTGACCCTATAATGATATGGTGCAGTGAGTATCTGTCCCCTCTCCCATTTGGGGCTAAGATGCAAATGAATGTGTTTCAGTGGATGAGTAAATTGGAAGTGTGTTGTCCTGTCTCGGCGACCTCCCTTTCCCGGGGGGAAGCAGCCTAGGTATATACATAGATAGAAAAAGGAACCAAAGGCCACGAGCCTGCAAAGAATTCCTTCCACGAAAAAAACAAAAATAATTCAAAAGTGTGCAAAAGTCAAGATCTGTTCATTTCGAGATGCCTGGACACACTGCGTTTGCAAGGATGGAGTTCATAGGAAGTCAGAAATACAGACAGAGGGTGACAGTTCCAGAGTTGATCTGTTGAAAAAAAGAAGGACTGGGAGTAACGGTTAACTCTTGCATTAAAGAGTTGGACAGAAAAGGGATGAGAGTTTGTTCCTAGATGGGTGCTACACACCTGTCATAGAGGTGGAGGGATGCAAGCAGACAGTTCAGAGGAGCAGTGGCCATGGAAATAGCGTCAGAAAAGAGATACAGAGGCAACAGTGAAGTGAAGAGACAGAAGTTGAAGGGAGCCAGTAAGAGGAGGAGAGTTTATGAGACAAACAGCCTTTGACTCCACCCTATTGAGAAGAGCTGTATGTGAGGAGCCTCCCCACACATGAGAGTTGTACACCATACAGGGGCGAATAAAACCCGTGTATAAAGTAAACAACTGTGCAGGGGAAAAGAAGGTATGGAGTCGGCTTAGCATACCTAATCTTTTGGAAGCTGATTTTCCCAAAGATGTAATATGATCATTCCAAGATAAATCCCTAGTGAATGAAACCCCAAGCATGTTCAAGGATGATGCAGGCTTGAGCTGGATGTTATTAAACATTAGTGGGTACTCCTGTGGAAGATTCTGTCAGGTTGATAGGTGTAAAAACTGTTTCTTTGATGCATTAAAAATTAACAAGATTATTTCTACCCCAGTCAGAGATACGTGCAAAGTCAGACATTAGGTGTGCCATAGCCTCATCCCTTGTTTGTTGAAGTAACTGCTGGGATGGACGTTGCGGGAAATATATGGAAAGGTGAAGGGTGGAATCATCAGCATACAAGTGGATAGGGTTAGATGTACAGCTTAGATCATTGATGAATAAAAGGAAGAGAGTTTGTGATAGGAGAGAGCCCTGAGGAACACCACTGTTGATAGCTCTAGGGGAAGAACGATGGCCGTCACAACAGCAGCTACAGAACGACCAGAAATTAAAGAAGTTATAGATGAAGGCATAGAAAGAAGGATAGAAGCCGTAAGAAGGCAGTTTGGAAAATAAAGATTTATTCCAGACTCGATCGAAAGCTTTTGGGATGTCAAGTGCAATGGCAAAGCTTTCACCAAAGTCCCGAAAGGAGGATGACCAGGAGTCTGAAAGGTAGGTGGGAAGATCGCCAGTAGAGCATCCCTGATGGAACTCATACTGACGATCAGAAAGAAAGTTGTGATAGGAAAGATATTTTAAGATTTTTTTGTTAAGAATACTCAAAATCTTTTGACACACAGGATGTTAAAGCAATTGGACGATATTAGAGGGTTGGGAATGGTCACCCTTCTTTGGGACTGGCTGAATGAGAGCAAACTTCCAGCAAGAAGGAAAGGTACAAGTTGACAGACAAAGGCAAAAGAGTTTACCTAGGCAGGGTGTAAGCACAGAGGCACAGTTCTTGAGGACATCAGGAGGGACCCCATCAAGCCCATATGCCATGTTAGTACTGAGGCCAGTGATGGCAGAAATACATCGGCTGAAGACATTTTAATGTCAGCCATGAGGAAATCAGAGGGAGGAAGTGATGGAGGAACAGCACCGGAATCATCTAAGGTGGAATTGGAGGAAAAAGTCTGACTGAGGAGATCTGCTTTAACAGTAGAAAAAATAGCTACAGAGCCATCATAGTAGAAAAGAGGAGAGAAGGATGATGAGGTAAAGTTGTTACAAAGGTTTTTGGCAACGTGCCAGAAGGAGCAGGAAGAATTCGAGTTGGAGAGTTGAGAGCATTTAGTACAGATGAAATTTTTTTTAGCAGAGCAAAGATCAGACTTAGCGTGATTCCGGACAGAAACATAAACAAGATGTGATTTAGGTGTGCGTTGGCTCTGGTACCTTTTATAGGCCCTCTCCTTGTTGCGGACAGCATTAGAACAAGCGTGATAAAACTAAGGCTTTCTTGCATTAGTCACAGGATATGAGAAAGGAATGTTTGCTTCCATGCCCGAGAAAATAACCTGTGTAATGGGCAAGGCACACTCAGATGGCTCCTGGCCATGGAAGCAATAATCATTCCAGGGAAAATCAAAGAAGTACTTCCTGAGGGCCTCCCAATCCGCAGCTCCGAAGTACTGCAGTCGACGTTTCTTTGGAGGGTCTACAGGCCATACCGGAGCAATAGGACAAGTTAAGGTAATAAAGTTGTGATCAGAGGAGCCCAGCGAAGAGGAAAGATTAATGGCATAAGCAGAAGGATTAGTTGTAAAGAAGAGATCAAGTATGTTGGAGCTCTCTCCAAGGAGGTAAGGGATATGGGTAGGGTGCTGTACTAGCTGCTGAAGGCCATTAAGGATAGAAAAGATGTAGGCTTGTTCACCAGGTGGATCAGTGAAAGGAGAGGAGAGCCAAAGGTGGTGGTGAACATTGAAATCTCCCAGAATGGAGATTTCAGAGAAAGGAGAAATGGATAGAATGTGTTCCATCATAGATGTAAGATAGCCAAAGAATTTTTCATAGTCAGTAGAATTAGTTGATAAGTAAACAGCACAGATATATTTAGTCAGATAATGACAGGAAAGCCGAAGCCAGAGAGTAGAGAATTAGAAGAATCAAGTTCAGGAACGCGAGAACTAGATAGGTCGTTGTGTACATATACACAACAGCCACATTTGGTTTTGAAATGAGTATAGAGAAAGTAGGAGGATTTAGGAAAGGGTTTGTTGTCAGTAGCCTCAGCTCGGTAAGGAAGAGAATGTGATGTTTAGAGGAGGAAAGGTGATGTTCAACAGAGATAGAGTTAGAGGAAAGGGTGCGAATGTTGCAGAAATGAAGAAGAAGTGAGTCAGACAGTGGTTCCAAGCAGCCCTTACAGTCGTCACCGGGAGAGGGGCGGATGGTTGGAGCATTTATGGTCCCACCCCTTGAAGACTCCCAGGCATGAGTAACATGTGCCATTTCTAATTTTTCTGTTATGAAAAGGAAGTGTAGTTTGTACTGTGCATGTAATTTGGTGTTGACAGACAGAGAAACATGTATTAGAGAGCATGCTGGCCTGCTCTCTGTGTTACTGAAACGCAGAGGTGTTAGGAAGCTAACCTAACTGAAGAGAATGTGGGCCTATATGTAACACCTCCACTTCGAAAACCCTATCCTAGCAAGAATATTATTATTTTGCAGCTCCATGTTTAGTGAACTAAAGACCTCAGTGTAAGACCTCAGTCGAAACAAGCTTATATATTCATTACCAGGTGGTCTCTTTTAAACTAAATAAACCTCTCGATGCAACAAAAATTAATTAGCAGATTATGTAATTAAATACTTAATGGACTGTTGTCTGTATAAGGGGTTTATCCAGCTATTCCTCCTGGATGTGTGGACTGATGTTGGTGAAGCTTTTTTGGAACACTCCCTAAGGCTCCAGATTCTTCATATACTTTATTTTTATTCCGAAAAATATTTTCCTTACACAATTACCATATTCCATATACTCCTCGGTAGTTTGTTTTCTTTAATGAAGCTAAGTCCACTTTTTGCTAACCTTATTACATACATTTTTTTTCCTACATATTTAGTTTATTGCAGAGTTCCACAGGCAAACGCTGGGTGGCAGACCGAATAAGCATAGGCCGCTATAGGTGGGCTTATGTGTCGTTATAAAACATAATCATTCAAATGTAGTGGACAAAAAATTATTCTCTTACGTAAAATTCATATCGTTTGCGATGGTCTCAACCAGCTTGGTTTCTGGGCTTATGATGAGCAGCCTCTTGCCTCCTGGGGCGGTTGGGTCAGATACCTCCTTCGTCTGTCCTATTCCTATATGCAGGTGTGCGACCGACAGAAGGGGACTGTGGATGAACCTGTTTTGGAGTTTTGGAAATATAAAATCAATAACGAATTGTTTTTTTTACCTACCATAAAAGTGAATAAAAAGTAAATCTCTCAGTGGCAGATTGCTGAGAAATAAAAGAGATTTATTTTATTAGTTACTAGGTTTGAATGGAATGTCACACTGCCATATTGCAGAACTTCCGACAAGCAGAAATCTTTTTACTCCGAACTGTATCTCTTTGGAACTCGCTTCGCCAGAGTTGTTTTTACCTCCCAACTTTCAACCTACCGCTGTTAAGCTGTTACAGATTTTTAATGAATGGAGTACATCAGTAATCTGGTGTATGGATAATTTTTTTTTTTTAATTTGTTTTTCCTTCCTCTGTTCTGTTATTGAGAGAGAGAGAGAGAGAGAGAGAGAGAGAGAGAGAGATTAGCTTATGCAATAGAAATCAAGAGCATTAAATATACAAAACATATATAAACTAAGCTAGTGAGATTTCGTAAAATAATCAAGCTTTCCTTATCCTAGTCCACAGGTATCATGAAAATAAGAAAATAAATGGCAACTGAATTAAAAAGATTAGTGTGTATAATAAACTTGGAAATTTTTTTAAGAAGGTGACATCCTGTTGCTCTGCCCAAGGTTACTTGTACGCTTTTTCAGGAAACATGGAGTGGTGAGTCAGGCGAGTTAGTCCACCTTTCGCAGTCCAAGAAGCAATTCTTACTGAGTAGGTTCCATCAGAGCTGTAGGGAAACTCCACAAGAATGTCACACCTGCAAAAGTATGAGGAGGTGGCTATTAAATCCCACTACGGCTATATTTCAGTATTTTATTTTCTAATACTCCCGAAGATTATACTAAAATATTAATCTCTGTACACTTCATCATGCAACATTAATAGAGTTCTTTTGAGGTCCTAAGGTTAATCCACAAATGTATTGCATTTGCAAATGTTAACGCACTTTTTTAAATGTACGCTGATTCCTCGGTATTATCTTGCTTGACGAAGAGAATACTGTGGGGACACTGACGAATGTTGATTGGAAGGAATCCTAAAATTTGGACCTACGGGTTTCTCTACATATACTGGTGGAGTAGGGCGGTAAATTAAGTAACAACCCTACAGTATCCTACGCACACTTAATTGAGACAGTAAAGGATTAATTATGGCTTCATTATGACTTGTTTATGATTTCATGACTGATACCCTCCATTTCACACAACATATACTGGATTAACCTGATCACATGCATTCACCTTGGGACGGTGCAAGACAATTACAGGAGGCAAACAAGATTCCCTTTGAGTAACGAGACCAACCTATTAGGAGATCACAGAACAACTCTAGCCCTTCTTATTATTCTTATCCATATCCTTATTATCCAGTGCATAATATGATGATTATTATTCATGTCCTCAATACACCTTACACTTTAGGTCGCAACATCCTCTTGAACAATGTTGCTGAACGTCAAGTAAGAGCGAATGTCACAAGTAAGCATACAATGGGAAAATGAGATTGAAAAAACTTTTTTCCTAACACGAATTTATACGGGAGTACATGGGAAAGGTGGTATTGAATATCTGAATATACATATAATATAGACAGATAGGTAGATGGAAACACATCCAGGTGGCATTGAGTCAATGGCAAAGGCAGTCGGGAAAGATAGGTGAGACTGTCCTATAACATCAGCTGAGAAATGACGTACTAATAGACCAGCAAATAATTAACCTGGAAGCGTAAACTGCGTGATAACCGGCAAGTAACAGTATGACGTGGAAATAAATTTAGTACTCTTCATATGTCAAGATTACCTCCAGGGTTTCGCCATACTATTAGTTACATGGACCGCGGGAAATTAAGTACAACTGTTTCTCTTCTTCACTCCAGTTAGGCTCATCTAGAAGTTCACCCACGTCAATATCACAGCCGTCCAGCATTAAAGATGTGGCCCGGAGCATTACAAGAACACATGTTTGGATACATAGACACACGATTTAGTCTCTTTCCTTGCTCATGTCAGTCATCTATTGAACATCCAAGAACAGGATTCGCCTATGTGTCCTGCTTCATCCTAAAAGGCTGACTCATCGTAGAGTCAGCCACACTCAAGCCTTTGAAGCATCTTATCAGGCAGAGTCAATCGTCCCACAGTTTCGCTGACTCAAGTCAGTTGTGAGAACTATTTCCAGCTCCCAGACCCACCACTGCAGCGTGAATATGAACAAGTTCCACTCCATAACAAAGATGGATCTCTCCTGAAAACGCATCAATCTGACACACACACACACACACACACACACACACACACACACACACACACACCGCTCGCTGATGCAGTGGTAACGTTCCCGCTTGCCAACTGGTGGACGGGAGTTCGCGCCTCGCTCAGGTTGCGAAAAGTTTCACTGACGAAGTGGGTGGTTACTGTCCCCCTTGAGCAAGGGGACGGGTGTGTGCGTGTGTGAAGGTCACAGGCTTGCCCTTAGATCGGACTATATGAGCTCTCAGCTCCCTTCAGAGAGGGTAAAAGCTGACCATCACGACCATCAAGTGATCCTGACCGACCCGGTGAATTACACACACACACACACACACACACAACTGCTACACCCAACATCATGAAAATTAATCTGTACATTCCACATACTGTACATTCATTCCTTCTCTCTATACCCAGCACATGTTAGTTGTACTTTAGACACTGATCTGGCAATTAATTATTACGCAAGTATAATCTTCAAAGGCTAAAACTCATGATTTTTGTAAATATATGTAGGCTAATTATGTGTAAAGTTATGCTCATGGAATATTGCAGGATTGAGAGAGAAATTGCAAAATCTGGATTTGCTGAGTTTTGTTTTGGAATTTGTTACTGTATAGTTGTCAGAGATTAAGTTAGGTGGTGTGTACATTCCACCCAGAGAACTCCCCATACCAATATCACGATCTGTTGGGTACATTGGCTGGACAGACTGGTGAGTATGAATGTGCTGTGGTGATGGGTGACCTCAATGCTCGGATCGCGAGGCTCAAATATATAAGACAAATGGTGATTCTTACGTGTATTGAGCAGTAGAAGATTTTACAGTGAATAATATGGAAATATCAATCATGCAGATGTGAAACGATAACACGATGATTGTGGCCAACTACCTGAAATATGAGAGCAAACATCTGGTAGGCAACTTATCACTCTGCCAGGAGCAATGGATATCTGAGATTCATTTGTGTTTTGTGGAGGAGGATGTAATTAGTAAATTAGCAATTAACAGGTTAAACAAGATATCAAGGGATCAGACCATGCATTATCACTGATTTTTAGTACCAGTAATTTTAACATAATGTCCCCCGCCCTTTTGTTACAAAATGCTAGATGTTTGGGTGGGTCGCACATGCGGATGTGCAGCAATAATTTATTAATAGGACTCGTGTGTCGTGATGTTAATGAGGACAAGTTTATGTCCAGATTATTTCAACATGTACCGACGAATCTTTATATAATGGCTAGGGATAGTGTATCAAATGCAGTTGTAGTATCATTAATGATATAGCCAGGGAGTGTGTTACGGAGAAGGGTGTTCAGATTCGTCAAAGAGAAGATGCTAATATGCTGATACAGCCCAGATGAGAAAGGTTCCTACAGGCAAATGACCCCAGAACCATTTGGAAGGAATTAATTGGAAAGGGGGCATAGATCACTCCAATTGTGATGAACCAGATGAATCTCAGGTTAAGATACATTTTAATGAATTGTTAAATCCTGACAATCGAGAGGAAGAACCAGTTGACATCGAGGACGCGCTTACTATTCCCATGCTGGACGACCGATTTAATGCACGTGCATTAAATATTGCGATAAATTCTATGCATAAAAATAAAAGTTTTATCTCAGTCTGTGCAGGGTTATTGTCCTAGCTTCCAGTGTCGTTGTTCTTGTTCCTGCTAACGGTGTTTAATGTTTTTTTCAACACGCATTTTATGCTGCGTCGTGGTGTTATAGTAGATTACAAGTGCTCGTGGGCCCTTCGGGCCCCTTGCACTTGCTCCTCCGGAGGGCTCTCGCGTTTATGTACTGTTCTAGTGTAAGGTTGTCAGTTGGATTTTTTGCAGCTAACCAATTGATCGGGTTATTTGCAGCTTCGGGAATGGAACCTAAGTTGTCCTAACGCAAGTCCAGAATACTTTAGTTGTACCTGTGGACAAAAAAAATCTACGGAACCCGGGAGCCAGGAACGACGTTTTTTTGGTCAAAATGTGTTTGCTTATTAAAAATAGTAAAAGTTTTTCAATCGTGATGGGACCAAGTTTTTTCGCATCAGTGAATTTTTTGCGATTTCTGTGCCAATTTTGGTGCAATTTGAATGTGCTGCCCAAAATACACACACACACACACACACACACACACACAACACCGCTCGCTGGTGCAGTGGTAACGCTCTAGCTTGCCAACTGGTGGACAGGAGTTCGCGCCTCGCTCAGGTTGCGAAAAGTTTCACTGACGAAGTGGGTGGTTACTGTCCCCCTTGAGCAAGGGGACGGGTGTGTGCGTGTGTGCAGGTCACAGCCTTGCCCTTAGATCGGACTATATGAGCTCTCAGCTCCCTTCCGGGAGGGTAAAAGCTGATGATCACGACCATCAAGTGATCCTGACCGACCCGGTGAATTACGACCCGGTGAATTACACACACAGCTACTGCTATAGTATATTAGAATCGTACTATTTAAGTCAGGTGACAGACTGCTGTGTGGAAATTACAGATGGATAAGTGTTATGGACATGTTAGCCAAGTTATACAATGTACTCATATTGAACAGACAACGGTTATGGTGTGATACTGATAAATGTCAGGCTGGATTGATGCCTAAGAGGTGTTGTCTAGAACAAACTATGACGTTAAGATTATTACCATACGTGAGTATGCAAAGAATATGAAAGTGAAATTACATGTCTTGTTTATTGATTTTAGCAAAGCTTACGACAGAGTTCCAAGAAATAAGCTTCTGCAGCATTTAAAATCTCTGCGTTGCAATAAGATGTACAGATGCACCAGGAAAATATTAAGAGCAGCAACGGTGGAGAGCAAGGTGCAGGTGAGGCAGGGTGCACCGTTTAGCTGTTTGTTACTCATCATTTATATAAGATGATTAAGATGCTAAAGCAGACAATACAGGCTTACGGTTCGTTGGTGTCATGCACATGCTCCTACTTACGAATGACACCATTTTCATTGCTACGTCGTGGGAAATGTCTATAAGAAAAATAACCATTGTTCTAGAATACTGTAATGAACACGTAATGAAGCTCATTGATGATAAGACCAATTCTTTGTCATTAACCCTCTCACACACGCGTAACTTTCAATAAATTTCCCGGCACACGATTTTACTCAACTGGCTGCCCGCCCAGCCTGCTCGTGCACCGCTTATTCTCGCTTCATTTTTGCCACCCAAACTTCAATATACTGTCATGAAACCAATATGATTTTATTCATCGATGTTTGTTTTAGCTGAAAAGCACCCCCCCCCCAAAAAAAAAAAAGGAAAATACGAATAAAATGACATTAGGCTGCCCTGAATAAACATTTTGCAACGTCAATTTCACTTCCCAACGTCACCATTAGAATGCTTTCCATCATACAGAAAAATGTTATTAGAAGGTTTGATAGAGAATTTCATCGGCTTTCTAATGGGAAATATCCGGTTGTCATATGATTTGTAGTTTTCAAGAAAATAACCAAAAACTGAAAGCCATTAATTTTTTTTTTTTTTTTACAGGGAGCTTTCCTACAAAAGTTTTCTCGCACACCATACGTTTTTATTTCATATTATTGTGTAGAATTTCATCAGTTTTCTCATGGTCCAAACAGATTTTCGATACGCCTCATAGTTTCCAAGTAAATTGCAAAAGAAGACTAGGTACTTACGGCCGTGCATCACTTTCGTCATGCGTGCACAGCAAGCTGTATATTCCCGCCTACGTAACAATGACTTTTTATGAGAGATATTACATTGTTATGTCCTGTGCATACGTAGAATTTACTGCTCTTTATCATGGTTCTTACAGGAAATCGATACGTCCAATATTTTCGAGTAATTGGCCAACAAAGTGAGATTACTCCGAGCGCTTTTTACTGCGAGATAAAAAACATGCTTTGTTCCCCTGCCTTTTCCTACAAAATGTGCCCCCAAAGGCTTATATTTTGGTAATGAACATACGTAGAATTAACTGCTCTTTATCATGGTTCTTACAGGAAATCGATACGTCCAAAGTTTTCAAGTAATTTGCCGACAAAGTGAGATTACTCTGCCGAGCGTTTTCAACTATTACCGCAAGCGAGAAAAAAAAACACACACACTCTGTTCCCCCATCTTTTCTCACAAAATATGCCCCCAAAGGCTTATATTTTGGCAATGAACATACGTAGAATTTACTGCTCTTTACCATGGTTCTTACAGGGAGTCGATATGTCCAACAGTTTTCGAGTAATAGGACGACAAAGCTAGATTACTCTTCGTATCACTACCTGGTTTTACCGCAAGCAAAAAGAAAACAAACAGTCTTCCCCCCCCTTTGCCTGAAGACTATGCTCCCAAAGCCTTTTTTCTTTTTTTTTTTCTTTTATGTACAGACTGTAAAATCTCCAAGGGTTGTTTTTTTAGTGTTATAACCTACTAGACATGAACACTACTTTTCTACTTACTGCTAATGAAGCTGTACTTTCTGTCATATGTGTAATATGTAGTAGAAAATGGTTATTTGTGAACAATATACGGGTATTGATAATAGGTCAATATACATATCAACAAAATTCGGAAAACTCACTTCCTCCAGGGGTGTTGAGGGGCCTGAAGGACCTTGTGGGATTTGAAGATGAGGAGTTATGTAGTGTGTGTGTGTGTGTGTGTGTGTGTGTGTGTGTGTGTGTGTGTGTGTGTGTGTGTGTGTGTGTGCTCCACTAGGGAATACTTCGCTGGGTATGGTACCAATCGAAGCAATCACCAATGCAATGCAGCACATCACAAACAGGACACATGTGACTTGTGTCCCTCCTCATCTTCACCAGGGCACACAGGGTGCACCGGAGCCTCCTCCAGCTGGGGATCTTCTCCCGTTGATGGCCCAGTGTGTGATCCAACCGCACTCTGTCGTTGATGAAACGATGACGCTTGGTTGGATGTCCTCCTGGTCTTCCTCAGTCCTGTCGTCCTGGAGGTGCAGCTGCAGGACCGGGCATGGCAGCAACAGCAGGTTCTCCCAACAGACCAGGAACTGCTGATCGTCATCTCAGCACCCATGCTGGTCCTGCAGGCAATGGTGGTGCTGGTTCCTGGGCTGGTCCTCCTCCTGGAGATGGTGGTGTTGGCACCTGTGCTGGTGCTGGTCCAGGAAAAGGTGCTGGCCCAGGAGACGATGGTAATGGCACCTGTGCGGGTGCTGCTGCAGGTGCCACAAGTGCCCGAGGTCCTGCAGGCCATCAGGTTGGAAGGTCTGGGGCATGGTGGATGACGTGCCCTGATGTGGGCCACTCTACTTCATCAAAGTGGAGGAGCTTGTCCATTATCTCCCCCACAAAGTCCAGCAGACTGACTAACCCATGTGAGCACTTCTTATACAGGGCAAACACGTTGAACATGGCCGTCTGGATGAAATAGGTTATCTTCTTGGTCCATTTTACGGTCCGCCACCGGATGGGGTAGTACTGGACCATCAGGTCGAAGTGGTCCACGCCACCCATGTGTCGATTATAGTCCTCCACCATGACGGGCTTGTCCACGGTCTTCTGTACATAGGTTGTCCTCCAGCCAGGACCCCTGGTCTTCCCTCAAACCTGCTTCTGGACTGCTTGTGCTGTGGAAGGTGGAGACCATGTTGACGGTGCACTGTCCTTCCACAGCAACGCCATCACATTGTTCTTATACATCGCTGCCATGCCCCCCTCTGGCAGGTTCTTGGTCCTGGCAATGTCCTGCAGCTACTTTGGGGCTCCTCTTGCTAGGTGTAGGGTCCCACACACGTAGGTTCTTGCAATGTAGAGGCGTTTGCACAGGGATACAGAGTTATAATAGTTGTCCATGTAAACCTTGTATCCCTGATCCTTCAGCATTTCTACGAGGCTCCAAATGGTCGTCTCCAGTGCCTTCTTCTGCCCTGTATACACCTCAAAATTCCAGATATACCCCAAGGAAGCCTCAGCCAGGATATAAAACTTGATGGAATACTTTGAGGGCTTCATGGGGTTGCAGTTGCGGAAGCTGAGGCGCCCCTTCCACACCAGCGAGCCCTCGTCCAGGCTGAGGTGCTCCTCAGGTAAGTATGTGTCCTGGAACCGCTGAAGGAGGTACTCCATCACCGTGCAAACCCTGATGAGCCTGTCGCAATTGTCCAGGGGCATAGCAAGTGAGTTGAAAGCATGGAAGTGTTTCAGGATGGCCCTGAAATGCCTCCCACTCATCACTTGCTGAAAAAGGGGGTAGTTACGGAGACAGGATCTCCTCCAGTAATGCCTGATGGTCAGCATATTCACCACCCCCATGAAGAAATTCAGCCGAAGGAACTTGGCCATCTCCTCTTCATTGCAGATGAACCATGCATCCAACACAGGCCCCAGGAATGATGCGTAGCTGTTAGTCTTGCGGGTGCAATATGTCAACAACTCCCTAACGAAAAACAGCTAGAAGAACTGGAGATTCATTGTTGGCAGATCCACCCTCATTCCTGAGGATCCTGTGAAGGGCCCATTAGCTGGTGTGAATGGGCCACTGCTCCACCCTGGATCCTCTGCGGCAACACCTCCCACAGTGGTGGCAGTGGGTGGGCGTACCGACACCCTTCGGACTCCTTGGACATCCCTTGGCCGTCCTCCATAGCTGGGCTGTGGATCATGCCGGCCTCGTCGTGGTGGTAGGGGTTCTGATGATGAGTATGAAAAGACTGTCTCCTGCTGAAGCCAAACGTTGGGGGAGTTGAATGGAGTTGGAGACAGCGCCCTTGTCGACCGGGGAGGGGATGACGACACAGTCACATCCTGCACCAGTTGCGCCACAGACACTGCACCGTGTGCAGGTGCCATTGTCACGTAACTAGGCCATGCTACCAGTGACATGGGCTCAGCCAAGGGGGAACTGGAGGCTAGATGTGGAGAGACTGCGATGGCTGCTGGAGCGAGAGGTCCGAGCAGAGGCGATGCCTGTCGTCCAAGTGAAGATGATGGTTGAGCTGAATGGTCCTGACACTGATGGTGGTGGTGTCTGCTCCTGTTGCGGTAGGGATGGGGGCAAAGCCGCCTGAGGGGAACAGCCTTGGACATCGTCCCAGTCGTCCTCACTTGATGTATCGCTCAGCTGCTCATCCTCCTCACTCTCGGTCTCCTTCTTGAAGAGAACCTTCTGCCACTTGTCGAAGACAAACCCCTTTTCTCCAATGTGGCAAGCATAGACACACAGAAAGTCCAGTATGAGCAGTTTAGGTTCTCATTGAAAAAAAAGAGATATTATTCACTGTCACGCAACACCTTCGATTAAGAGTAACACTACACAAGTGGTGTTATATCTTTCCCTATGGCCAATTGCTGCACCTTTTATGAACAGTTCACATAAACAATAACTTTTCAGTATCTTTGCATGGTGTAATACCTGTCCATTTTCGTCCGTGGGTGTGTGCCAAACATTCACACACACACACACACACACACACACACACACACAACCCCACACACACACACACACACACACACACACACACACACACACACACATACACACACACACACACACACACACACACACACACACACACACACACACACACACACACACACACAACCACACACACACACACACAACCACACACACACACACACACACACACACACACACAACCACACACACACACACACACACACACACACACACACACACACATATATATATATATATATATATATATATATATATATATATATATATATATATAGATAGATAGATAGATAGATACTGTATATTTATTTATTTATTTTCCTTCCTTCCCCTAAGGTTCCCCCAACACATGAAAATATCTCTCGATTTGCACTCGTGACACATGTCACAAACATTTTATTATAAATCATAAATAATCAACACTTGTCTTAGCAAGGTACAGTACCTGTCCACTGACGTTCATCGTTGCCTGGCGTCCTTACATCACCTGCACACCTGCTGCTAAGGTATTGCTGACATACACTACGCACTCACATCCCACAACGAATACTCGTGACACATATCAGAAACATTTTACATAAATCATAAATAATCGACAAATGTCGTAGCAATGTACAGTACCTGTCCACTGACGTCCGTCATTGCCCGGCATCCTTAAATCACATGCACACCTGCCACTAAGGTACCACTGACATATGCTACGCACACACATCCCACAGCAAACACTCATGACACATATCACAAACATTTTATATAAATCATAAATAATCAACCAATGTCTTACCACATTACAGTACCTGTCCACTGACGTCCGTCGTTGCCCAGCGTCCTTACATCACCTGCACACCTGCCACTAAGGTATCGCTAACCTACACTATGCACCCACAATATCCCATGACAGACACTCGCTGCACATTTCACTTTCATTGTACATAAAGTATAACTTCTCACTAAATGTCTTAGCAAATTGCAGTACCTGTTCAATGACGTATGCGGTTTCCCGGTCTCCTGACGTCCCCGCACACCTGCCGCTAAGATACCGCTAACCTACGCTATGCACCCACAGAATTCCTTCACGGACTCTCACTGCACCTTTCACGTTCATTGTACATAAAGTATAACTTCTCATTAAATGTCTTAGCAAGTTACAGTACCTGTTCAGTGACCTCCATCGTTGCCCAACGCCCTTACATCACCTGCACACCTGGTCCTAAGGTATCGCTTACCTATGTTACGCATCCTAAAATTATCCCTTCACAAACACTCGCAGCTCAATTCACATCCACTTTACATGAAAACATATGCAAATACTTGACTACCACAATGATTCCACCCGTACCTCCTCAATTATTTACCTTCCTTACTACGATACAACGTGACCGTGACACAGCACTTTCGCCTCGAGATTTATGACGCATCGCTATGTTGGCACACGCAACATTCCTTCACGAACACTCACAGCATGTTCGCCTTATATTTCACACAAATTTATACGCATATACAGTATCACAATCACAATAGCCATCCCTAAACACCTCTAATAATCCCTTGCCGACTACAGTGTACATTTAACACCTGCCTCATTCCACACTATGGCTATGACATATGTAACACGTGCTAGTTCAAATATATCACAAAGCAAGCCACTATAACTTCCATACACTATACAGTTTAGGCATTGGCTTTTCTATATACATATGTGTAGTCACAGTATAGGACTCAGGGGAGGCGGAGTGATGAAACCCCGCTACATTGAACACGCGTCTTTTCCCTAGGCCTAACGACTGATAACAGGCACCATTTCTTCTCAAGAAATATATCTATGTTCCATCGACAAAATCACTTCAAATTATGCTCAGAAATAATGTATTATCACACTCAGTCCATTGGGGCTTTGACTCAGGGAGAAGGAGGAGAATTGGGGTGATTTAAAGGGGCAGCACACGCAATGCAGCCTCACAGCCTGGCTCCCTGTGATCAACTGAGGTTTCTCGCTATGGGCAGCCTCCTGGGAGGCTCTACAGTGTTGCCAAGTGTTTACCTCAGAAGAGGAATGCACCCACTAGAACGCGTCCAAATTTGCCACAAATCGGTCAAAAACTTTTCTTTTGAATCCATTTTTTCTGCTTTTTCACGCAATTCGTGTCATTGTGCGTTTATGTGCCAAATCACAAAGAACGCGATTCGCATCAACATGCCTGGTGGGGGTTAATCATGGTGATAAGCTACCATTTATGGTCCAGGACTATGAACAGATTATCATACTCTGTATTTATACTTAAGAACTTGGTTCACATATACAGGGGGGAATGGAAGAGGTGATGCAGCTGCATGGAGTGCAGGGACAAAGTATAGTGAATAAATTCATTCTGTTTTGTTCTGCTATTATGGACGTGCCTGTTTATAACAAACTAGAGTGTTTGACACAGCTGTTACATCTGCCTTATTGTTCAGTACTGAAACATGGCCCACTAACAGCTGTGTACACCTAACAAGACAATATAATAAACTAGTAAAATGTATATTGGGGGTGATACATAATACAAGTATCAATTTGTGTTTTATTGAGTCAGGATTATCCCCAACATGTTTTAGCTGTAAAGAGGAAACATTTCTTGGAAACCAAACTTAATATGAGAGATGGAGAAATGCCATTTCATTCTGTATAATCTATGCCGAGAAGCAAATATGCCAGGTTATTGGTTTATGCAAAAATCATTAGATTTTGATTGTACTGAGAATCCACTGTATCGATCAATCAAGGTGACAGTGAAGAAGCCAGATACTGCATCCAAATACCTGACATACAAGACTGACTTAGCCCCAAGATGAATGCACATAGGATTTTTTCCGAACAAGTGCACATTGCTGATTATGTTCGGCAGGCAATCACAAGAATACTGTTAATGTCCATAATTAAAAAATTGAGACAGGAAAGTTGGGAGTCGAGTGCCTTGGGAAAAGTCTTATGTCAGTGTCATGCAGGGCATGTACAAACCGAATGCCACGTACTGCTGGAGTGTGCACTCTCGGAACTATTACTTCAGAGATTTATTAAACTTTACTGCATTAAAGTTATCATTATATGACGAAGAACACATGGGTGACTTGTGTGAATATGTTTATGAAGTCATGAAGTGGTATAAAAATAACACTGGTCAACACAATTGTTCTGGCATGACTGTTTGCAAGAGATTTTAGGTAACTGTGGGGTGCTGAATCTGTATTTAGTATCAGTTTCGTCAATCACATAAGGTTTTTGAGATATGGTATGCCATACGTTTCTTGGAAATTCGCAATTTTGCGCTAAAGTTTAAAGAATTGGCAGAGTATAATGATTCAATTTATTGGAAATATGATACTCAAACTACAGTGCTCTTTTTGTTTTCATTTCACATTGCCATTTTATCATCTAATAAGTTTAAAAAAAGCAAAATTGGTAAATCATAGTTCCAGAGATCTGATAAGTTACACAATGTAAAAACAATTTATTTCTTTTTCCCTTAAAAAGTAAAAAGTCAATAACACCACTGGGTTATTTCAATTGCAAAGTGTTTTTCTCAAAGATATTCTTTTGTGTGCAACATCTGGAACATCTCTCATTAGGCTCCAGCAGTACTCAGCCATCATATTAGTCCCATTGGCCTTGGTAGCATTCTTCCATCACTTTGATATCCTGGTGAAGACACTCACCTTGCTCTTCGTTCACATGGCCAAGATTTTCTGGAAACTTGTCCAAATGGCTATGCAAGTAATGCATTTTGATGCTCGTCTTGCATCCCATCGGTTGCAAAGTGGACAAAAGCTCTTTCACGATTTCTTTGTAGTTGTGTTTTTCACAACATTAGCAAATGCTTTCCAGGTTCTTACCTCAATAGGAGACATTGAGACAACAAACCGTGGAAGATAACAAACTGGATCGTTCAGCAACGGTCTGATTTGAGGGCCACCGAATATTCCAGCATTTTTTTTTCTCTCTTCACTTAGCGCAGGGAAAGCTAGGCATATAGAGTTGAAACAGTTCCCAGAGTGATCAAGAGCCTTAACAAATTGTTTCTTTATGCTAAGCTTGATATGAAGTGGTGGCAGAAAGATATTATCCAGATCAACCAATGGCTCATTTATGATGTTCTTATGTCCAGGTGTCAAGCTGTCTCTTAATGGCCACTCATCCTTAACCCAATGCTCTTCCTTTGTCCTACTATCCCAGTAACAGAGATACCACGGGTATTTCGTGTAGCCGCTTTGTTGCCCTAAAAGGAAGTTCACCATTTTTAAGTAAACACAAATCAACCAAGCATGATCATTGTATTTCAACTTTTCCAGAATAACTTTTTTGTTGGCATATTCCTCTTTAAGGGTCACTGAGTACCGTAGAGGAATCGATCCGAAAGTGTTACCATTGTGAAGCAAGACACATTTTAGGCTTCTTTTTGAACTGTCGATGAAAGGTCTCCATTAATCGGATACATATCTTGATAATCCCATTTCCAAAAGAAGTCCTTCAGCATCGTTACAATAAACAAGTTTGTCATCTGAAGTGAAGTATTTCCACAGCTTCTCTTCTCTTTTACGATAAAATGAGATGCTAGTGACATGATGAAGATTTTTTTCTTTTAGCCTTGAAGCCAACAACTCGGAAGATTGTTTTGGCAAACCCAAGTTTCGAATTAAATCGTTCACCTCAAACTGACTGAATAATGAAGGTTGGCCTAACAAAGTTTCTGATGGATGAAAATCCATATCGATTTGTTCATCTCCACTTAAGAAAAGATGCGAGGATGCTACTAAAGTTCTATCATCAATATCTGGGAGGTCAGTGAAAATAGATACTAGTATGTCATCACAATGAGGGATGGGCCTTATAGCTGATTCGCCATTGGGATATTTCAAATACTGTTTGCCTTTTCTGTTGAATCCTTTGACGTTAACAAGACAGAAATAGGAATCACCGGTATCGTTTTTTGGCTCCCTCCAAATCATGAGAATGTCAAATTTGAGCTTGACATTCTTGCCTTGAGAGCAAGATCTCAAAGTCTCTATACAAGTTTTGCAAACGTTATGAGGAGCACAGCTTTTGTCTCCCAAGACTAACTCAGATTAAGCAAGGTACACATATTTTACAAAAGTAGTGATATTGCGCCATTGAGAGGCTAAAGTGAAACAGCCACAGATGTAGGAAAAAATATCTGGATCATTGCAGCATTTTCTCTACTTTGAAGACGAAGGAGTAGACATGATCTGATCAGGAAATTGCAGTCCAATCACAATTAATCTGTAAAGAAAAAACAGCAAGCTTAAACACTACAGTTTACAATTTAAAATTAAATAAGATTTTTATGTACTAGCATATATATACCCTAACTAACCAATATACTTTGAGAGAATTGAAGCTCAGTGAAAGAAGTCATCTTTATACTAAGAAATTTCAAGTGTAACTTCACAACCATAAATGCATAAATAAACTTTTTATGCTGCTGACATTCGCTTATTCATATTTTTTGGAACCATAACACACCACTTCAGGCTGCTATCGATAAAACAAAAAGTCCCTATCAACTCTAGCGAGAGACCACGTGCAAGGCCAATTTGCCCTCCCCTCCTTCTTTATCCAGCACTTAAAGACATATAAACAAAGAGTATGGAATAGATGTAAATGTATCAAGGCAAAATTAGGCTCAGGTTTAGGCAGGTAAACCAAGATTGCTCTCCCCAAGTGCAACACTTAAGGACCTGAATTGGTTCATTGAAAAAAAATATTGGATACCCGTAGCATGAAAACTAGATGTGATAGAGCAAATCTGAACTCATTTTCGGATTCAGCACCCCAAAATTAGTCAAAATCCTTTATCAAAGTCCATGCTAGAAAAAAGAAAATCGTAGACCAGTGTAATTGGCAGTATGGAATCACTTGAATGTTTATATAGTTAACATTGTTTGGCCGCCATGTTACCTATAAGAAAAATAAGTTGTATTTGTGTAAACTGTTATAAGATATCGGACTAATTACTCTCATTATTGAACCATGTTGTACTTATGAAATTGGACTGTAAGAACACATAGTGTAAACAGACGGTCAATAAACTTTACTATCATCTGTCCACCTGCATAACTTTTGGTTTAAGCACAAGTAAATTACGTATATTGCCTTTCCATTGTGACTTGATCCCCATAGTTTGTCTAAATACCTCACCGTAAAGAAGGGGTGAAAGTAAAGAGAAGCAACATGGAGTTGGTCATGGCCAGGGTGTTTCGGAGATGGTGAAGGCGGTGGACTGAGAGGCGCGTTAGGATGAGGAGCTTCGCTGACCACATTAGGAGATGACTTTTGCGAGACCACCAGGTGAAGGCAGCGAGAAAGTCTGGGTCGTCACTCGCTACTACCACCCTCACGGACCGAGACACCTGCTCCAGCTGGTGGCGACATAAAGTCAGAATGAGTTAAAAAAACAGGGTACTATACTCCATAGTGTCCCTGAAGATTGCCTCTGCCTAGACGGAAATATCTAAGAACGGGCACTTTCCTGTGTTCCCTTCCCACCATTTTAACACAATAATCCTGCTGTTAAATAACTAATAACTGCCGGTATAGAAACCCAAGATATACTGAGTTACTGACTAAATGGCTGAGTCACCATGGGATTTAGTAGTTCGTACATAATCTAGCCTGGTTCCCAGCAACACACATCAGCTCACATAGCACTGCGAGAATTGTCCCCTCTCCCGAGTTTATAGGTAAGCTAAATAGATCATTGGTAGACATCTGAAAAGTGCACTAAAAATGATGATATCCTTACCGGACTTATAACAAGTTGAATGCAGTATCAAATTGAAGCTTAGGTCTTCTAGTTTCCAGAAGTGGAATTGTACTTTGCAGTATCACTGCATAACCGTTTGTTTTTAACATTTTTTTTACTGTAAACTTAACCAATCAATACGCTTTCTTTGGCATGTTGTCACATCCACATATGACTTGAGCATAAATAATGCATCATTTTATGTTTCAAAACATGAGGAATTTAGAATATGGCTATCAGTTTATTGTGAAATGCACATAAAACAACGCAACAGCTATTTATTTCGTGCCAACATTTCAATAACGATCGCGAGATAAAGGTCACAAGTATAAAAAAAGTTACTTCAATAAATCTTTGGGAGCATTTCAAGAGCTTTCAAATGATCCCTGATTGAATATCTAGAATAATATCCAAAGGAATTAAAGTAATTTTTGCATGAAGCGGTTTTAGTCTAAGACCGCAGCAGGTGAGGCCAAAAAATGGGAGATACCACCAACAACAGTAAAAGTGTTTGAGAAGAAGAAATTAAAAACAGATTAAATTAACTTATTTTCTTGAAGACAGTACAATGTAGTTTTTACTGTGGATTGCTGTGAGACAGTGTCATTAGACACAATAAAATAGGCGAAGATAATGAGCACATAATTTTACTCGCTATTCTCATCCTCATTATCTTAAATTATAACGACACTTTAGACAGCTATCACAGTTGCATATTTCAGCACATTTTTGGCTGCTAATATGCAAGGACACTTTCTTCTATCAGTGCATTTCTCATCCCTACACCCCCCCGTGGGCAGCCACCTTGTCGTGGTGGGGGGGCTTGCATGCCCTTGTGATCCCACAAGCCTGCCCGTGGATGTAACGATATCTGGCAGGGTCTCCCATGCGGGTCGGGTTGTGGGTGAGGGGTTTGACTAAGCGCTGCCCGAAACGTAGGTTACCCGTATGGGTCATCGGTTCCGCCCTCCAGAGGGATCGCCTCAGTGCTGTCCTGAGTTGGTTGGTTGGGTGTCTGGGCTGGGGAGTGTTGGGGAAGGGGGGTGTTTGCACTGGTGGGAGCAAACTTTCGTAACACGGGGTGTTCTTTTTGGGACATCCTCTGGAGACAAGGTACCCCACTCCCATCAGACTGCGCTCGGTTCCCATAATCCCTGGTAGGCGGTTTCCCTTGGCTCCTGGTGCCAATTTATGTTTGCCAGTGTATGTATGGATACATTAGCCAAATCTTTAACCACTCGTGTGGTCGGTGACCAGCCGCACGAGTCGGCATCAACTGGTCCCTCTCTGGCCGACGACCCTGTACCCTCCGGGTCATCTGCCAAAACTGCGAGTACAGATGTTCCCTGTATTGAGTTTTTACCTGGTGTCTTTGCGAAGCATTCTTACACAAAATATATAGTCCTTAAAACGGATGATGGTACTTCCTTCCGGAACCTGAACTGTTTCCAGATTCACAGTGGTCTAGTTACAGCATGTGGATTTACCCCCAAGGTCTCTTTGCAGGGTGATGGTTCTCTATTGCTAGAAGCCAGGAATGAAGAGGAGAGTTCACGCATCCAGTCCCTAACTATGGTCGCTGGTTATCCTGTATCTGCCTCTCGTCACTCAGTCCTAAATCAGTCCTGAGGGGTTGTATATTCTCGTGACTTGGTCTCATATTCTGATTCTTCCCTCTTAGAGGGGCTGGTTTCTCACGGAGTTGTAGGAGTACAAAGAATAATGAAGAAAGTTGATGGGATTTTAACCCCCATGCCCAATCTAATCTTGACATTTGATCGTCTTACTTTGCCAGAGGTCATCACCACTGCATGGTGGAAGCTTAAGGTAAACCTTATGTTCCCCGACCTAGAAGGTGCTATTATTGTCAAAGGTTTGGTCATGTTCGACGTTCTTGCAGGCAGGAAGCGTTTGGCCTTCCCGAGGTTTGTGGAAATTGTGGTGGAATTTCTCATGGTATGGATGATTGTTCTCAACCCTCTAAATGTTTGAACTGTGGAGGAGCACATGCAGCCTCCTCAAGGGATTGCGAAGTATACAAGTATGAATATGAGATTATTTCTGTCTGAACAAAGGAGAAAATTTCCTTTTCTGAGGCAAAGGCCAGGGTAAGGGAGCTGTTCATTCGCCCTGGGGTTACCTTTGCTGCTGTGTTGTCTCGCCATAAAGCTACTCGGCAGGTGCTCCTGCCATCACACAATGCCCCATCAAATTCTTGGGGTTCTACTTCCCGGCCTTCTCGGCTGGGGGGTTCCACCGAGGGAGTGCAGCCTGGAAGCAGCTGTGCTTCTTCCGGGGAGGTGCCTCCTGTCTCTGGGAGTGTCCCCTCTGTGGTGGTGCTTCCAGCATCTGGGAGTGCCTCCCCCATCCCAGTTCCTCCAGTTCCTCCAGTTCCTCCTGTGATAAACACCCGTGTCGATGCTACACCTTGCTTTGACACATCCAAAACTCCCGATGTCCTTCCTGTGCAAGGTAAGCATTGCCGTGGCTCCTCGGAGTGCTCAGAGAGCGAAGCGCTGCTACCAAAGATCTCTGCAGTGGAGCCCACTACTACTCCTCCTCGGGATGCTCAGGGGTCAGGGCAAGTGCAGGCTGGGGATGGCGTCTCGCTGATGACCCAGCCACCGCCAGATAGTGGTGGTCCACAGGTAGTTGATGCACCTGCTCAGCTGCATGAGGCCTTGCCCTCTCAGGATTCCAGTACTGTGGGACATGCTACTGATTGTGCTCCTTCTCGTGGTGGCACTGCCTGCTCTATTCCGGCTAGGGCAGTTTGCGGTCCACCTGCCAAACCATCTCTTGCCCCGCCAAAGAAGAAAACCATCGTCCGGCCCTCTTCTTCGTCCTCCAGGTTATCTTCAGCTGGGCGGCACATTGTACACCATCATGGAGCCAGGCAGTCCCTTTCTAAAGGCAGTTCTAAGCAGCATCTATATCTGGTTGCTTGCCGGGGGCAAGGCTGTCTCGCCCCTCAACCTGATTCTTCCTTCGCTGTGGGTACTATGGCATTCTCAGCCAGTATATTACAATGGAATTGTCGAGGGCTGTGTGGTAATTGGGAGGAGCTGTGGACCCTCCTGGCTTATTCCCCTTTGTGTGTGTGTCTCCAGGAAACTCTTGTAGGACTTGCCACTCCTTATGCACCACCTGGGTATGATGCTTTTTACTCAGCTCCAACCCGGGATCCTGTTGGAGGTGGTGCTGTTTTGGTGAATGATAATGTCCCTCATCAACAGGTTCACCTCCAGTCTGATCTTCAGTGTGCTGCTGTGCGGTTGTATGCCCCCCGCTGGTATACTGTGTGTTGCATTTATTTACCACCCAGCGCAGTAGTTAGTAAAGCAGACCTTGAAGACCTCCTCAGACAATTACCTAAGCCCTTTCTCCTCCTGGGGGACACTAACGGTCACCACCCTTTGTGGGGTGACTGTCTAATTAATCAACGTGGGCGTTAGTTGGCATCCTTATTGGAGGATGAGGATCTCTCCCTGCTGAATACTGGCAAGTTTACGCATTTTCATCCTCAGACAAATACATTTACCGCAATTGACCTCTCTGTCTGTTCTCCTGACTGCCTCCTGGATTTCACCTAGGAGGTTCTGAGGGATCTGCGTGGGAGTGATCACTTTCCTATCCTCCTTACTGCAGCAATATTTAGTCCTTGTTCCCGTCTCCTGAGGTGGAGCTTAGATAAGGCAGACTGGTCCCTTTTTTCTTCCTTGACTTCTATTGGTGTTTCCATAGAAGACTTTCCACATATAGATGAAGCTGTTTCGTTCTTTACGTCTATTATCCATTCTGCTGCCCTCCACACTGTTCCAAGAACCTGTCCCATGGTGGAATGAGAATTGTAGTATTGCTGAACATGCCAAAAAGACAGCATTTTCACATTATCATCGATACAAAACAGAGCATTATCTTGTCGAATTCAGGAGGACACGTGCTAGGGCAAGCTGGGTCCTCAAACAAGCCCGACTAGACTCTTGGATGGCTTATGTGTCTTCTGTAAACTCTATGACACCAGTCTCTCAGGTGCGGAAGAGAGTACAAAAGATATCAGGAAAATTCCCGCAAGGCAGATCCCCTGTGCTGCTGTCAAATAGTGAGCCTGTTGGTGACCCTGCGGCTGTGGCCGATACTTTTGCTTCTGCCTTTGCAGCGGTCAGCCGTAGAGATGCTAGCACTCAAGTTTTTGCCAGACACAGGGACGTAGAAGAGGCTAGGGTATTGAACTTCCATTCTGGGAGGGGGGAGTCTTACAACCTCCCTTTCTCTTGCCATGAACTCCAATCTGCTCTTTCCCTTTGTCATGACACCTCACCAGGGTCAGATGATATTCCCTATGCAATGCTTCGGCACGTGGGTGATGATGCACTGTCTTTTCTCCTCAAGCTTCTTAATAGAATCTGGAGAGACTCTTCTCTTCCTACCTCTTGGCGCGAAGCTGTTGTCCCGCCATTCCAGAAGCCAGAGAAGACAGGATCCAGTCCTCTAGAATATCGACCAATTGCCCTTACATTATGCTTGTGTAAACTGTTTGAAAAGATGGTCAATTCACGCTTAATGTATTTCCTCGAAAGGAATGACTGTCTCTCTCGATGTCAGTCTGGTTTCCACAAATATCATTCGATGACAGATCCACTTGTCCACCTAGAAGCTGCAGCATGTGATGCTTTTGCCAGGAAGCAGCATCTGGTGTGCATCTTCTTTGACTTGGAAAAGGCATATGATACTACATGGCGGTTTGGTATCATCAAGCAGCTTCACTCTTTAGGTTTCCGTGGTAGGCTGTCCCTATTTATATTAGACTTTCTGCATGACCATTCATTCAGGGTTCGAATTGGTGATACTCTGTCTCCTTCGTACCCTCAGGAAGAAGGCGTGCCTCAAGGAAGTGTCCTTAGCATGACCCTTTTTGCTATAGCATTAGATGGTATTCTGTCCTCTATTCCAGAGGGGGTGTCTGCCCCACTGTATGTCAATGATTTAGCTATATGGTATGCTGCTTCCCAGATGCCAGTGGCTGAACGTGCATGCAGCTTACCTTAGACCACATATCTCATTGGGCCACAATGCATGGTTTCCGTTTCTCCCCAACAAAAACAGTGGCCTTACATTTCTCCCGATTGAGAGGTGTCCACCCCGGCCCCGATCTCAAGTTACATGGCCACATGTGGATGAAGCAAGGTTTCTCAGTGTTGTTTTCGACAGACGATTGACGTGAGTTCCCCATATCGGTGCATTACGTTTATCCTGCCACCGTGCCCTGTCTCTCCTGCGGACTCTGTCTCACCTCTCATGGGGCTCTGATAGAGCCACTCTGCTCTACCATGCCTTGGTACGGAGGAAATTGGACTATGGGTGTGAGGTATACTCTTCTGCTACTGAGGCACAGCTGAAGCCTCTCAGTTCAATCCATCATGCTGGGATCCGTCTGTCAACTGGAGCTTTCCGGTCTTCCCCAATTCCTAGTCTATTAGTAGACGCGAATGAACCGCCACTAGATCTCTGTCGCCAGTCCTTACTGGTGCAGTGTTGGCACTGCCTTCACCGTCTACCTTCCTCACCAAGTTGTATGGCTGTCTCTGAGCTCGCTCTTTTCCCCTTTTATAACACCCACCCTCGCTATCCACAACCGTTTCGGTACAGAGTGAGTGCTGCCATGGAGGAGTTAGTTGTTCAGCCTTTTCCTGTTTGCCCTGTGCGTGTTCCCTGAGTGGCTCCCTAGCTCCTCCAAGAAGTATGGCCTTGTGATTACTTCCCTGAGAGGAAGGCCTCTCTTTCCACACAGGTAGCTCTGTCTTATTTTTTAGAACACACCTCTGCCCACAGTGGCTCGATCCCTGTATATACTGATTGTTCCGAGTCCCGCATTGGGACAGGCTTTGGTGTAGTTTTCGATGATTTAAGCCATGGTGGGAGTCTTCCTCCTTCCGCCTCTGTTTTTACTGCTGAACATACAGCTATTTTAGTTGCAGTTGAGTTGATTTTTAGTTTCCCCCCTGCTTATTTCACCATTTTTAGTGACTCAGCCAGTGCCTTGCAAGCTTTGTCTTGTGGCTTCTCATCACACCCTCTAGTCCTGTCTATCTTGGAGTGGCTCTTCTTATTATACAGATGCGGATTTTCTGTACAGATGTGTTGGGTCCCTGCTCATGTGGGGGTCATAGGCAATGAGCATGCTGACTCTGTGGGGAGAGCCGCTGCCTCTCGCCCTTTCTCTCCCCATTACCGTGTCCCATCTGAGGATTTATGTACAAGCACTATAGAAGCTGTCCGTCTCTGTTGGCAGAGAAGCTGGGATGCAGTAGGGGCGAACAAACTCCGCAGCATTCGTCAGAACCTGGGCGATGGAGGGTATGTGGGATTATCCCAACAGTGGGAAACAGCTTTGGCCCGTCTCCGGATTACCCACACTAGGCTGACTCATGGTTTTTTAATGGAGAAGGCGCCCCCTCCCTATTGTCATGACTGTCTGGTTCCTTTGACTGTGCAGCATCTTCTTTAGGAATGCCCAAGTCTTGAGGATCTTCGTCGGCAGTACCTTCCCGGGTGCTGAACCGACAACGGACTTTATCTTCTCTCTTCAGTACTTGGGGAAGAGGCTTGTGCTATGGGAGGAGGCACCTTCTACTTTGTACTAAGTTCTGGCCTTCTCCACAATCTGTAGGACTTTACCATATTTTAGTTTGTGTTTTTATACTGATCTCGTTTAACCTCAATCTTTCCACCACATTTTAGTTTTCGTTGTTTCTTTGATTTTGTCATTTTGTTTTATGCATCAATTTATTTACTTATTTATTCATTAATTTTTGACTTCTTTTTAATGTTCGTGTTAGGCGGCATATGACCTCTGCTGTTGCGCTGCCATGTCACATTTTTATTTATTCATTCTCATCCCTACAGAATAGGTGTGTCAGGTCACGTAGTTCCGTTGAGACAGACTCCTTCAGACTATTTACACATTGCATATCTTTATCACATTTGCTTCCAAGAGATTGGGTGTGCTAAGTCGACTCCGTTCTTTCTTTACCCCTGCACAATTGTTGACTCTATACAGGGGTTTTATTCGCCCCTGTGTGGAGTACAACTCTCATGTGTGGGGAGGCTCCCCACAGACTCCTTCGGACTATTTACACACTGCATATCTTTATCACATTTGCTTCCAAGAGATTGGGTGTGCTAAGTCGACTCCATTCTTTCTTTACCCCTGCACAATTGTTGACTCTATACAGGGGTTTTATCCGCCCCTGTGTGGAGTACAACTCTCATGTATGGGGAGGCTCCCCACATACAGCTCTTCTCAATAGGGTGGAGTCAAAGGCTTTTCGTCTCATTAACTCTCCTCCTCTTACTGACTCCCTTCAACCTCTGTCTCTTCGTCACACTGTTGCATCTTTATCTCTTTTCTATTGCAACTTTAATGGTCACTGTCTGCGTGCATTCCTCCACCTCTACGATAGGCGCGTAGCACCCATCTAGCATCAAACTCTCATCCCTTTCTGTCCAACTCTCTAATGCAAGAGTTAACCGTTACTCCCAGTCCTTCATTTATGCAACAGGTCAACTCTGGAACTGTCTCCCTTTATCTGAATTTCCTGCCGTCTATGATCTCCAGTCTTTCAAACGCAGTGTGTCCAGGCATCTCGAAATGAATGGATCTTGAATTTGGCTCTCTCTTGTATTTTGTTTTTCTCTTGGAGGGAACTGTTATTGCGGTCTCATGGCCTTTGGTTTCTTCTTCCTCGCATAAAAAATAATAATAATAATAATCATTGGGATCCATTGTCTTTGGCTTTGCAGTGTAGATAGTGCACCAGAATATAGTCTGTAACTTGATTTTTAGAGCATGTTGCATAAAGACATCATCAGTATGTTGGCGGGATGACACCGCCTTGTCCATTGAGGTTGCCATCTTAAGGTGCAGCTCATCCAAGGTGTCACATGACTTGCCTCTAATACCCTTCTTATACATCAAGAGGGGGAACTTGTTACTGCTTCTAGACCAGGCTCCTTATTTTCACAGTGAAATTCTGTCAGTTCCATCAGAGGGTCCTGATGCTTTTGGAGAATGGTATAGGCAGTAAGCTTCCCCAGTCTGAAGAAACCACTGGTTGTATCACAGCCTGTAAGGGCATGTGCAGCTGGTAGGATTGAACACTGCTGTTTCTCAATTGGTTCAGTAATTTTAGATACAAGTATGAATCCCATGTGACAAAATTTTCTGATTGACCAAAGTGCATGTATACGTCATTGCTTAATTTCCCTCTAACTTTGCTAATATGAAAGCAAAAGTAAGACATTTGTATCATCATTTCTGATAATGGTCCGTGACAAGGTTGACATATGTGTGGCAAGTATCTTTGTGTCTGCTTTTCATTGCCTGAGAATAGCTTATCCAAACCTCTGCCTCCTTGATCAGTTACTTCTCTTACAACTTCTCCATTGGGATGACCTCCAGCAATTACGAGTGTCCTTTCCTAGGTAATTCTCTCTGAGGCTTTTACCTCTATGTATTTGCTCAAGACATGAATGAGAGCCGTTTTGTTCTCTCCTGATCTGGGAAACTGTCTGTAGTTGGGACCTTGTCCATTTCCCATGATCGTATGGGAGGGAACACCAACAGTAGATAATGTCTCCACGTCGCTGACGTTCTTTGCCTTTGATACTTGAACTTATGTCAGAGCGGTCATACACTAATACAAGGGACTCAGTATCAAGGTCAGGATTCCTGTACAGGGTGATCAACATCTTGACTACAACTTCTCCAAGGTCATCAAAAGTTTTGAACTGTGATTCACTCACACCTTGAATAAAGCTCAAGCCGTCAAATGATGTATGCTACTGGAGAGTGGCACTCTGATCTCAACTCCGTTTCTTGCAGAACGTTTTCCTCCAGCTTGTGTGCTGGATCTGACTTTGTGGCTTTTCTCATGGTTCCATCGCTATGGAACAATGCAGCTGGAACTGGGGTTAACTCAAATGACAGAACTTTCCTCATATCAATGTCAAGATGCTTTGCATCTGCTAACAAGTTCTGTCATTTGTCACATTGCAAAGCCGAAGACAATGGTTCTCACTGATTATGGCTGGGTCATATGTGATAACGACATGCAGTGTGTAAATAGCCTGAAGAAGTCTGCCCCAACGGAACTACGTGACCTGACCCACATATTCTGTAAGGATGAATAATGCACTGATGGAAGAAAAATGTCCTTGCATCTTAGCAGGCCCCAAATGTGCTGAAATATGTAACTGTGATAGCTGTCTAAAAAGTGTCATTACATTTTAAGATGATGAGGATGACAACTAAACTTATTTGTTCCTTATCACCGCAGTTTTAAACGTCTCATGACACTTTCTCACAGCGGTCTCCTGTAAAAACCACATTGTACTGTCTTCAAGAAAATAACAGTTAATTTAATTTGTTTTTAATTTCTTCTCAAACACTTTTACTGTCGGTAGTGGTATCTCCCATTTTTTAGGTTTACCAGCTGTGGTCTTAGACTAAAACCGCTTCATCCAAAAATTACTTTAATTCTTCTGTAAATTAATGTAGAATATTCATTTAGGAGTCATTTGAAAGCTGTTGAAATGCTTTTAAAAGATTTATTTATTTATTTTTTTTCAATCTTGTGACCGATTTCTCATGATCGTTATTAAAATGGTGTCATGATCTTTTATAATACATTTATTAAGAAAAAAATTCTACTGTGATGTTTCGGTGCATTCTACAATAAACTGATAGCCATATTCTGATTCCTCATGTTTTGAAACATATAAAACGATGCAATATTTATGCATAAGTCACATGTGGGTGTGACAATATGCAAAAGAGAGCGTATGCATGGTGTGACTACTTTTTTTAGTTAAGTTTACAGCAAAATAAGGTTAAATAGAAAAGGTTATACAATGATACTGCAAAGTTCAACTGCACATCTGGAAACTATAAGACCTAAGCTTCCATTTAATACCACATTCAACTTGTAATACCTCCGGTAGGGGTATCTTCATTTTGAGAGCCTCTTGCCTCAGGTCTGAAAATGATATGGTACATGCCAAACCTTCATGTTTTGAGATTAACCTTTAGCAGCCTCCTGGGAGCCTTAAGGGCAGGGAGAGGGACACTCTTTAACCCTAAAGTTTTTAGATTATAAGTCCTTTTTTCCCAGGTTTCTGAAGGTATGCTCTGGTTTCCTTCTCTGAAATTGACACAATGCAGTACAAAGTGTACATTACTTGGAAACCTTCCAGAGCCACGAGAAGCTGACAATAAACAGCGTTGTTGCTTTGGTCTTTATGTTTTTGGGAACTGTACACAAATGAAAAGGACTTTATCATGGTGTTATGGGGCAGCCTGGGCCAAACTACAGAGATCTTCATTTTTATACTGTGATTATGTGGACTTATTGCTCACCAACTCTCGCCCCATCGTGCTGACTGCCTGGGCGATGGTTGCCAACCACATTTCGTAGAGATGCAGTGAAATGGCAGCAGTGAGAATATCATTATGGACTGCATGTTCGCTGGTACTGTATTGTGAAAAATTAATGATTATGGTTTATAGTTTGGTTGGCAGAGAGAAAAGCAATGAACACGATACACATTTTATTCCATCATTGTCTCCAGTTAACACACTGAGTATCCGAACCTAGATATCAAAATTACCAGCTCAGTACAATTATTCATAAAATCTCGATAATCTTGCTATTTACCGTTGCGGGAATCAAGGCTCGAGTGTGTATTCAACCAGTAAACAGCAGCTGAATCACATGTTTTAATAAATATGCTGTTATATATCCATCCGCCCCTCTCCCGCTGGCGACTCAGAGAGATGCCTGGAATCACTTTCTGATGCACCTCTTCTTCATTTCTGCAACATTTGCGGCTTTTTCTCTAACTTTCTCTTTGTCCAACACCACCTCTCCTCCTCTAAACCTCACCTTCTCTTCTCGACTGAGACTTAGCTGTCTGAGGTAACTGACAGCAAACCCTTTTCTGTTTCCTCCTACTTTATACCCCTGCTGAGGGGGGTCACCTTGACGTGGTGGCGGGGCTTGAAGCGTGGCTGGCAGTGCCACCTACTTTGGAGGCATGCCTACCTTAGTAGGGTTCGGCATTTGTCAGTGTCGTGGACCAAGCACCCCCTACATCACTGGTGGAGGAGGCCTGCTGGTGATGTTAGTTCCTGCCCACTTGCCATCTAGGGCAGGACTGTTGCCTCCCCACGTGTTTGCCGTGCGTGGCGTCCCATAATGCTAGGAGACGGGAGTCCTGGAGGTTGAGCGATGCTGCACGATGCGCCCTGCAGCTAGCAATACACCTCTTTGGTCCCTTATTCTGGCTAGACGGGCGGCCTGGTTGGGCCCGACCAGGTCAATCGTCTGGTCATGCGTTGGCTAGGGTCAAGTGGGCACTGGGGGGCCTGGTGGCTCCTATCGTCCTGGTGTCACCCTTGCCCAGGTCCCCCAGTGGTTACCCACGTATACTCTCCCGCTACCTCTGGGGTCGCCAGTGGTGTTATCCATGGCATATGACCTCCCTTTGTTGGGCTCCGTGGAGGGTGGAGGGGTGGGGGAATGAAGTTATTTTGTGTTAAAATATGGCAAAGAATATTCATAACTCTGTTGATGACGCTGGCTCTGCCCCTGGACATTCTTCGGACTCCTCACTTATTGCCACCCTGGAGCCTTTCCAGGCCCCTGGGGACGTTCCTCTTGTTCCCCAGCGTTCTGCTGGGAGTAGGAGGAAGTTCCGACAGATTGGTCTAGCTATGGAGCTCTCCCCAGAAACCACGGTGCCACAGTCTTTCACAAAATATCTAGTCTTAAAATCCTCTGTAGGTGGATCAGTGAAAGAGATAGATATTTTTGAGTTATACCATGCAATTTTAGCAGCCTGTAAGAGAGAGCCAAAAATTTCATCTCAGGGGGATGGAAGCATCCTTATTGAGGTCTCCTCACCGGAAGAGAGTTCCCGGCTGATGTCTTTGACCTCAGCTTCTGGTACAGAGGTTACATGCACTCCACACGCTACATTTAACAGAAGTAAGGGAGTAATAGTTTGTCATGACCTCCTCCGGTACTCGGAGGTGCGACTGTCGGAGGAGCTGCGATCTGCTGGTGTGGTAAATGTAGAGCGCTTGCAGAAGAAGGTAGATGGTGTCTTGACCCCTACACCGACTTTGTTCCTAACATTTGACAGGTTGACCTTGCCTGCCTCTGTGAAGTTGGCTTGGCTATCACTTCCGGTGAAACCATACATACCAACCCCAAAGCGCTGTTTCCACTGCCAGGGATATGGACATGTCACCCGCTTTTGCCGCCGTGCACAGGCTGGCATTCCTGGTGTATGTGTCTCCTGTGGTGGACTAAGTCATACCAATGACTGTCCAGGGCCCCTTAAATGCTATCACTGTGGGGGTCCTCATGCTGTAAATTCTAAAAACTGTCCTCGCTACTGCCTGGAAAAGGAGATTTTGTATATTAGAACAACTGAGAGGGTTTCATTTCTTGAAGCTAAGAAGAGAGCCCAGACTTGCTTTTTCCAGCCGGGAGTTACTTACGCTGCTGTCCTTTCTGGAGTGTCGGTGCGGCGCCCTGTATCTCAGAGGAAGCCTCAACCCATTCCAGTGCCCTCTGCTTCGACTAGTGATTTGCAGATTGATGTCCCCAAGGGTAGTACTATTTGTGAGACTGAACCTCGCCCACCTTCTAAACTTGCAGTTTCTCCTCACATTTCCGTGGCTGATGCCTTACACAATTCTGTTGTGGTGGCAGATGTCCACACCGACCGAACTCCTTCTCCTGTCTTACCCAGTGTGACCGAGGCTCCATCCGTACCTAGCAAACGCCAACGTTGTTCGTCAGAGTCCCCTGAGACAGAGGACCGACCACCTAAGGTCTCTGTTGTCGACCCTTGTGTCGACCCCTCTCCTGTTCTCTCTGCCCCACAGGCTGGGGAATTTAGCCAGGTGACAGCTGAAGCTGATGGTCCACATATGGTTCAGTCCCCACTTGGGGAAGTTGTTGGACAAATTGTTGGCGCTTCAGATCTAAAGCATACGATGCCATCTTCAAATTATTCAAGTCCTGTGGACTCTACTTCCACGTCTGGGACTTCTGGTGGGGGCACTGCCCGACCCACGCCTCCAAAGGCATCCCCCAAGCCACCTTCCAAACAAACTGGTTTGCCCACTCCAAGAAGGAGTGTGGTAAAACATCCTTCCTCGTCCTCTCGTTTGCCCACAGATGTTCGACAGAGGGTGCGGGTTTCTGTTGCTGGGCAGGCCCCTGCGAAGGGCCTTCATAAGCATCAATCCAAACCCTCTCACTTGTCAGGTGTACAGTCCTGCACTTAGTCATCATTCCTCCATTATGGATTCTATCATCCAGTGGAACTGTCGAGGTTTACGTGCTAACTATGAGGAACTTTGTCATCTTGTTTCTCAAGTTACTCCTCTGTGCATGTGCATCCAGGAGACCATGGTAGGTGATGCTGTTCCTTCTGGTCCCTCTGGCTACCATGCCTTTTATTCAGATCCTGTGCCGGGTCAAGGTCGTCATGGAGGTGCTGCTATCTTCCTTCGCGAGGATATTCCATACAGTCATATGGACATCTCTACTCCCCTGCAGGCTGTTGCTGTCCAGATGTTTTTACATCGGCAGTATACAGTTTGCAGTCTTTATCTACCTCCCAGTGCTGTTGTTGAAAGGGCGGATCTGGAACACCTTATTCGTGGCCTTCCTTCTCCCTTTTTGTTATTAGGAGATATGAATGGACACCATCCACTGTGAGGAACAGTGAGGCCAACCCTCGGGGTGTCATGCTGGCCTCTTTAGTGGAAGATTGGGCATTTTCAATGCTGATAAAATGACTTATTTCCATAGCCAGACTGGAACTTTTACTGCCATTGATTTATCTTTATGCTCAGCTGATGCAGTTTTAGATTTTACCTGGGATGTGTTGCCAGACCTATATGGCAGTGACCATTTTCCCTTACTTTTAACTGCTAGTGCAGGCGGACCTCAGCCACGTCTTCCTCGATGGCTTCTGGGTAAGGCTGACTGGCCACGTTTCAGGGAATTAAGTTCCACTTCCCTTTCTGTCAATGAGTTTGGCTGTCTTACTGAGGCAGTGTCATATTTCACTGACTTGTTGCACTCAGCAGCCCTTTTAACTATTCCAAGAACTAAAGGTCAGTTTCCTAAACGTCCGGTTCCTTGGTGGAACTCTGAGTGCAGTTCCGTAGTGAGAGCTAAACGAGTCGCCTTCTCTCGACTTCGTCATCACCGTGGGGATCCTCAGTATTTGGTGGCGTATCAGAGGGCACGAGCTCATATGAGGCGGGTTTTAAAGGAGGCCAGGCGATCATCCTGGAAGGGTTATGTTTCCTCCATCAATTCGAGGACTTCCATCACCCAGGTGTGGAACCGGGTAAGGAAAATTTCAGGGAAATTTACTGCCCCCTCACCTCCCGTTTTATCTGCAGCAGGTGGAACTGTGGCTGATCCTTTTGCTGTTGCAGAGATGCTTGCTGATCATTTTGCCAGTGTGTCACAGAAGAATGCGGATACGCCTTCAGCTTGCCACCATCGGCGCCTAGAGTCTCGTGATCTCAGTTTTACCTCTCCTGGGGGAGAGCCTTACAATGTTCCGTTTTCAATTTCTGAACTCCAGGCAGCTCTGTCGCAGTGCCATGACTCTTCTCCTGGTTATGATGATATTCCTTATGCCTTTTTAAGTCACCTATCTGATGAGTCCCTTATGTTTTTGCTTTCTCTGTTTAATAAGATTTGGTGTTCTGGGGAGTTTCCGGCTAGTTGGGGTGTTGCTGTGGTTATCCCCATCCCCAAACCAAATAAGGACCACCTACAGGCAACGAATTATCGGCCTATTTCTCTAACATCATGTATATGTAAAGTTCTGGAAAAGATGGTCAATGTTAGGCTTGTGTGGGGTTTGGAGAAAGGTGACTTCTTATCCCCTGCCCAGTTTGGTTTCCGAACAATGCGATCTACCTCTGATGCACTGCTGTCCTTGGAATCTTCTGTCTGTGAGGCTTTCTCCACTAACCAACACCAGGTGACGGTCTTCTTTGACCTGGAGAAGGCATATGACACTGCCTGGCGTCATGGTATTTTACTCTCTCTTCATGAGTTTGGTCTTCGAGGACGCTTGCCTATTTTTATTCAACAGTTTTTATCTAACCAAATTTTAAGGGTGCGAGTGGGAGGAGTGCTTTCTAATGCCCGACCACTAGAAGATGGAGTACCACAGGGGAGTATCCTTAGTGTTACTCTGTTCGCTGTAGCCATTAACAGTGTCATCAGTGTACTTCCTGATGGTGTACGAGGATCACTGTATGTCGATGACCTCTCAATTTCCTTCACCGAGTCTACAATGTCTCTGATAGAAGGGAAGTTGCAGCTGGCTCACAATAGAATTTCTGACTGGGCAGAAACACGCGGTTTCCATTTTTCTTCAGCAAAGACAGTGGCTATACATTTTTGTCGTCTTCGAGGGTTCCACCCAGACCCTGACTTGTATCTCTATGGTAGGAGAATATCCTGTGTGGAAGAGACACGGTTTCTGGGTCTTCTGTTTGATAGAAGATTAACCTGGGTTCCCCATATTCATTCTGTTAAGGTGGTTTGTCTTAAAGCTTTGAGTATTTTGAGGGTTTTAGCTCATACCTCTTGGGGTGCTGACCGTCAGACCCTCCTCCTCTTGTATAGGTCTCTTATTCTTCCTAAACTTGAATATGGGTGTGAGGTCTACTCCTCTGCAACAGATGCCCGCCTCCGGTTGTTAAATTCTGTGCATCATGCTGGTGTACGTCTGGCAACTGGGGCATTCAGATCATCCCCAATTCCAAGTTTGTTGGTAGATGCTGGTGTGCTCCCCTTGGACTTGCGACGTCAGTTGCTAATGATGAGGTGTTGGTATCGTCTTCACCGCATTCCAGACTCAATTTCATGTACCATTGTCTCCCAGGATTCCCGATCTTCTGTTTTTGAGACCCGTCCTAATTTCCCAAAGCCATTTGGTTACAGGGTCCAGTCTGTTATGCTAGCCCTCTCTGTCCCAAGACTGGCAATTGGGCCACATCGGATCCCAAGGGTGGGTTCTTGACTACTCCCTCGCGTGACATTCTGTAGGTCCGTTGTTGGAAAAAAGGGCTCACTTCCCTCTCAGGTGTCCCTCTCTCTCTTTTTAGAACATGCCTCTATTCATGAGGGTTCTGTCCCCGTCTACACTGACGGGTCTAAGACTGATACTGGAGTAGGATTTGGTGTTGTCTTCCCTTCATTTAGTAGGGGTGGTAGCCTTCCTGGCATTACTTCAGTGTATACGGCAGAACTGACTGCGATTTTATATGCTGTTAAAATCATTTTTACTCTCCCCCAATCCGTTTTTGTGATTTTTAATGACTCGCGTAGTGCTTTGTCTGCACTGGAGTCTTTTAATGCATCCCATCCATTGGTTTTATCAATTTTAGAATGGCTTTTTCTTCTTGGCCGCCGTGGCTGCCGTGTAGACTTCTGTTGGGTTCCTGCACATGTTGGTGTGGTGGGCAATGAGAGGGCAGATTTTTTAGCTAAAGCTGCATCTTCTCAACAGCCCCCAACCGACTACCCACTTCCTGTTTCTGATGTAACACCTTACTTGCGGTACGCAATTCGTTCTTGTTGGCAGAGACACTGGGATGGTGTTTCTCATAATAAACTAAAAAGAAATTTTTCAGAGAGTGGTTGTGCCAAGGATTCTTCCCTCTATGTCTCGCAAATTTAAGCAGATGATTTTGCATGGAGGACTTCAAAAGGTGTATTTATAAAGATGTACAAGCCTATATCTTGATGAGAAAAGAATAGATAATTTGTCTGATGCTGCAGTTTTAGCTGATGAGTATGTTCTCACTCACAAGAGATATTCTAGAGAGAAAAGGGAAAGCTGAGAGTAAGTACAAGTTGCCTCTACTCAGAGTACAGGTAACAGGAAAGAGAATAAGGATGATGTTTCTCAGGAAGTAAATACCAGCTTCAAACCTCTTCTAGATTTCCAGAAAAGTAAATGTACTTATTGTAGTAAGCTTGGTCATGACTACGGAGAGATGTTTCAAGGAGACAGCGTGATGTGAACAAAAAGGGGAGTCTTTAAATATTCAGTCAATTGGTCTAGTGTCCACTCTTGAGAGTTCCCAGAATTCTTTAACTGAGTTAACTGAACCTGCTTTGAGGGGTAACTTAAATTCTCATGATGGAGCTCCTCTTTTGAAAGCAGAGTGACGTGGGTGACACTTCTCAAGAGTTCATGTGCTAATTTCCTGTCTGATGGTTTTGTCAGTCCCTCTGGACAGTAATGACAGTGGAAATCAGTTCAAATATATCGTGATACAGGTGCCCTTGCCAATCCCTTTATGCTGACCAGTGTTCTAGGCTCTAATTTTAATTCCTCTGATGAAACTGTAATCTTACAAGGTGATAGGGAATACCATTACTTTCTCTGTTCCTCTGTGCAGAGTGAATTTAGAGTCTGGTTTTGTTAATGGTTCTGTTATGGTTGGGTTGGTTGAGACACTCCCAATGTCAGGTGTAACTTTCTTACTTTGGAAATGATATTGGTGGAAGTCAAGTGTGTCCAGCTCCTCAGTTGTCTAAAGTGAGCCAGTGGCTGCGTCCCCAGGATTGTGATGTCCCTGATGTGTTCTCTGCGCATGTGCTGTCACTAGGGCTAAGTCTAAAGTTACTGGTGATTTAGAGTGATAATGATGATGATGATGTTATCCTAGCTGACACTTTTCTTGCTAATTTGGACCACTCACCAGATGTGATGGCAGTACCCTGTAGTGTTGATAATTTGTCTCGTCAAAGAGTTGGTTGAGTTGCAGGTTGCTGACCCTGAGTTGGAAAGGTCTAGCTAACTCCTGCTTGCAGTGAGGAAGAGTCAGCTGGTGCTTCTACTTGTTATTATGTAAAGTCAGGAGTACTTTATGAGGAAGTGGAGACCCAACAAAGCATCAGCCGACTGTGAATGGGAGGTTGTACATCAAGTTGTCATCCCTCGTGTTTGTAGGCAGGATATCATTCGAGTGGCTCATGATTCCAGTTTGGCAGGACACCTTGGAGTGAGGAAGGAACTGTGGCACGCATTTTTGAAACACTTCTACTGGCTGGCAGGTATCTTCAGGGATGTTTTCCTGGTAAGGCTGTAAGTCTTGTCACACCTGTCAGTTGTGGGAAAGTGTAATCAGACCGAAAAGGTTGCACCTCTAGTTCCCATTTCCTCCTTTTTGAGGCGCCTTTCACCCGTGTGTTGGTGGATATTGTGGGCTCCTCTTCCTAAGACTTCTTCAGGATTTTCTTATGTGTTGACCATGATTGATATGGCTACCTCGTTATCCTGAAGCCATTCCACTTAGAAACATCTCAGCAAAGAACGTGGTTAAGGAAATGCTAGGGTTCTTCACAAAGCTTCTTGGTCTGCCCAAGGAGGTACAGTCAGACCGGGAGGGAAGTAATTTCATGTCAAATGTTTTCAAGCAGTCTCTGAAAGGAGTTGGGCATCTCCAGATCACGTCTTCAGCTTACCATCCCCAGACTCCAAGGGAGCGTTGGAGAGATATCATCAAACACTCAAATCGATGCTCAAGAAATACTGTTTGGAACATCAGAAAGACTGGGATAAAGGTCTTCCATTCGTTGTGTTTTGCCGCAAGAGAATCTCCCAAATGAATCACTGGGCTTCTCACCTTTTGAACTACTGTTTGGCCATGAAGCAAGAGGACCCCTTAAGTTACTCTCAAGGAATGCTGGCTGTCGGAGGAAGACGACGTCAACCTGCTGGAGAATGTGATGAAGTTCAAAGAACGGCTGTCCACTGCTTTACAGCTGGGGAGAGAGAATTTAGGAGCTGCTCAGGAGAAGATGAAGACTTGGTATGATAAGAAGTCCAGGTTACGCCACTGTTCAGCCACAGGGAGATCAAGGTTTTGATTCTGCTACTCAGTTCATGGGCAACAGCCTCTCTCAAGCCAAGTTTAGGTGGTCCTTATTTCTGTGGAGAGCAAGAAACTCAGTGATGTCAGCTATGTCATCGCCACACCAGATCGTAGAAAGAGCAAGCAACTATGTCACATCAATTTATGCTAAAGATTATATCACCAGGCGTGGACGAAAATAATCCAGTCTGCACTGTAGCTGTTCCACCACCCGAGTCTGCAAGTGAAGCTTCCTCCTCATGCAGTGCATGAGCCTGAGTGATAGTTTGGGGAAGAATCCTGATATCATGAATGATCTCCAGACTAAGCTTTCTCATCTACCACCCAAGGAAAAGGCAGGAGTTTTCGGCATTACTGCAGGAGTACCAGCAAGTGTTCCGGGTGCCACTCCAGGAAGAACCACTGTGTTGATGCATGATGTCGATGTTGGAGACGCAAAGCCAATTAAATTGCCCCTCCCTTACCGTGTGAACCCAGTGAAAAGTTCCTCTCATCCAGGAAAGGAGGCTTGGCTACCTGTTGGACCACAAGATGATTGAGCCCTGTCCAGAGCTGAGTGGAGTTCTCCCTGTCACTCTAGTCCCTAAGCTTCAGAGTGGGTCACAGAGGCTTTGCATCGACTACAGACGTGTTAATCAGATAACCAAAACAGACACTTACACCTCTCCCTCGTGTGGAAGATTGCACTTAGACAAGATCGGAAAGTGCTAGGTACATAAGTAAGTTTGATTTGTTAAAGGGATACTGGCAAGTACCTATGACTGAACGTTGCTAGGGAGATCTCATGTTTTGTAACACTAGGAAAGAAAATAATGTTATTGCAGATTGCTTATCTAGACTTTTAGACCAGATTGTTTTAGTCATAAGAAATTTCCTTTGTAAATTTCTTTTTCTTTGTGGGGAGGTGTTACATAGCCTATGATTTCATCATCCTTTGTGTAATTTTAACGCACAGTATGCTGCATGTTTGATCACGAGCGTGTTCTGCCTCAGTCCCCCCCTTCTACCGTTATAGTAGAGTAAGTCGTTCTCTCTGTTGTCCAGAGCGGGATTGTCAACTCTACGTCCCCATGGCTTCATTTGCGCGTCCTTATTACAAGTTGTATCAAGCTCTCCTGGCTCCTATATACTGAGCTCAGTCTCTGCATCATTGCCACTTAGAACTGCTCCTCAGTTTGCTCACATCTCTGTCCTCCCAAGTACAGATATTATTATTGTGAGTGCTCAAGAAATCTCCAAACATCTAGCAGCTGTGTGTAATTTGAGTATTACTGTTATTGCATTTTTTCTTGTACTGTATAGCATAAGTTTAATTTGTAGGCCTAGTGAAGTTTTTGTAATTCGTGTGGGGTTCTTTATGTCAGTCATTTTTGATAATAGTTTGTATCTGTAATTATTTATCTGGCATTCACTGAGTATTATCTGGTATCTCATTTTATCAGGGCTGACTTAGATAAAATTTACTCTTGCTAATTTCGTGTTAATAGAGGCTATTGCAGTTAACCATATATTTAACCTGTTTTTTGCCATTACATTATCCTTATGAGTCCTGAATGTTTTGTTGTTAATTTAAGCATTAAACTTTAACTTGTAATTTTACCTAACTTTTGTTTTGAACCTGGAACTTTACGGGACAGTAGTGACTCTTCGTATTCTCACTTAAAGTGTACATTATCTTTCTCTGTTTCGTAACAATATATATATATATTAGTAGTAGTAGTAGTAGTAGTAGTAGTTGTTGTTGTTGTTGTTGTTATAGTATTATTATTAGTAGTAGTGGTATTAGCAACAGCAGCAAGTGAGTGTCAAGTTTAAAGTACTATTAAGCACGGGACATGTTTAGACTCCAACCCGCAGCACATGATTCAGTCAAAAAGAATGTAAACGGGTCATGTTCCTTATATTCCCCATGATATGCTTTTAGGTTCATTACAGACTGTGAGTTAGTATTCCTTTTCTCGGTTTCAATATTAATACTGTAATTTGGACGATTGTCTCAGACGTGACCTGTTTACCTCAAGAATTATGCAAGTGACTTACCTTCCTCGCTTGGGTAACCACTGACAAGAGATTTGCCTGTGTCACGTTAGAGGGATCCATATTCGTCGCCACCTTGAACACAGCAACACCCAAAGCCGCACGTAACTCGCTTACGTGAAGTGACTGAGAGAGAGAGAGAGAGAGAGAGAGAGAGAGAGAGTTACATACCACACAAATCTTATAATCTTTTCAAGGTGTTCCTCTCTTAATAATACCAAAAACACATTAATTGCAGTACATTATAGATAAAAAGTTCGAGAATAATACAGGCAAACTAAATATACAAACAAATTGAAGCGGTATGGGAGGGTAGGTGTATTGCCTCATTACTTTGTAACTCCAGACCTTCCATTGTCTCAAAACCGTCATCACCTAATGAGATCTTGCTCATCTGATCACTAAATCTCAGCTGGGATGGAAGTGCTGTAATTCTCTTTCTTTAGCTTGAAGCCCTAGATTTATAAAGAAATTATTCATCACACTTATACTCATGAGTCATAGTTTTTACTCCCACTCAACTTCTACTGTACACTGGCCTGGAAGAACTGAAGAAAGGGTGCCACTCCAAACGAAGCCCTATTACCGACTGTTCGAAGCATTTCTCAAGCACTCCAGTAAAATTTCAAACTACAGCCCTAACACTGGACACCAGGGCTTCATTTAGTGTGAGACTTGGCTACGACCCTACCAGTCCGGACTCCTGGGTAGGACAGCAGCACCTCCAATTTTTGAACTGCAATATGTTCAGGCATCTCAAAATAAGTGATGTTGACTTTGACTTTTTTTTTTTCTTTCTTTCTTGGAGGGAACAATCTTGCGCGATTCTAGCCTTTGATTCCTTCCTTCTTGCATAAAAAAGAAACAGCAGGCGTGCAGAAACTAAGGTTCACAAGTGTGTCCAAAACTAGTGAAAGAGAGGCCATTGCATCTCCACTCACCACTGATGTCTGCTGATTGACGAGGAGAATGGAGGAATGGTCTTTGGAAGCTGCTCTCAGTACAGCGTTCAAGGCTTTCCCATACCCAGCAGCCTTAGTGTCGTTATCTGAGAAAATAATATGCTAGTATTATCTTATATTTTTCGAACACCGCATCCAGGATATTACAGGAAAAATGGATAGTAGTCTCTAGCGCAAGGGAAAACAATAATTACACTTTACAAACTCTTAGGTTTTTTATAGACCATTTCATTTAGCACAAGAGATGTTTCGAACGAGAAGGACTAGATATAACCTTCATTTGCCAGTCTTCATTTGAATAACATTGTCTGGTATAGTCGACAGCAGAAGTTCGTCCCTATCGACGTGTCAGCTATGAGCTTATTGACCTGGTAATACTGTGTGAGATAAAGTTGCCTGGTATGGTTTAAATGGATAACATTTAATATTTGTGAGTCAGAGATAATTTATGACTCAGTTTAAGATAATATCAGTGTACAGGAGATTGAATGATATTCTTTCTGGCAAATGTGACGTTAGTGTATGGATCTTATTCAGTAGGGACTTCTGTCAGGACTCCATATTATAAACACAAATCATATCAGAAAACATGATGGATAGATAGATAGATAGATAGACAGAGCACCAGACAAGGTGTGGGAATGGGAAATTATCTTGCAACTCTTTAAGTGAAGGAATGTTGATCGTGCACCAGAAGCAGTACATACACACAGACATACAGTGTTCTAGAAGCTTCCACGATAGTAGAGCACACGTGACACGACCCCTGCTACACCAGAATGTAGGAATTTTGAGCTCAGAAGGAGACTGGCCATAGGACCGGCAGGTAGTGGAGAGAGTGAATAAGAAGAGGGGTCCAACTAGACTTACTGAGTATATTAACCCCTACACCGCGGGCATGTTTACCGATGTTTTGCGTGTGCCGCGGGGTTATTCGGGCTCCGACAGACTCTCAAAAAATATTTGCCAAAAATCAGTTATTAGTCCTAGAATATTAAAATTACATATGCTTATGGCACATACGTTCAGCTTTCTCCTGGAATGTTTGTTGAGCCTTCGTCAGTTACCGTAGGCCTTGTGGAGACCTCTGAAGTTGGATAACGAAGTCTCCACTTTACACTTCCCGACAACCCGTAATATGATTACCACAGCCAGATATTAACACTATAAACACTACTCTATGATTTTCAAGTAGTTTGGGATCCATACTCCAAAAAAAAAACCACTGTGAAAGGAATGAAAATTACGAGCGCGTCTGACCATCGCACTTACGCTAGTTTGCTCTAGGTACTCTGTCATTTATTATTCATAAAACCCCTCACACTTTATATTTCTATTACTATATAACACTTATATATATCTACAGTCTTTATCCATAAGTTTCCTTCAGTAGTATTAGTTTATTGTCACTGTAGGGAGTCAATTTCTTTCAGTAAAATATGTAGCATTCACTTTCTCGTCCTGTATACTAGCACTGAGAGTGAATGCCACTTTCATCTTCACTCTCATAACTCATAGTATTCAGACATGCTAGAGTGAAACTTTCACTTTCATTACTCCTAGGGTATATACTCGTATTCTTATAATACTACTCATTTACATTTCTATTTACGTTCTCTATTTTATTTACGTTATTTACATTTCTATTTTATTTACACTGTGTTATGCACTGTCATTTGAAGTAACTTATAAAACTATTTTCCATTGTTCGCGTATATTTACATTCATTACTTTCACTTGCTGTTTACACATTATTTACAATTCCACTTGCACTGTTTTACTCAATAGAAAGATCGTAGTCACTCTTTTATCAATTGTCAGACCTTTACCTCTTTCCACACGAGGTTTAGTAGGGGGTAAAGGTCACAGGGCCCTTTGCATGGGGGTGAAAAAGTCCCTGAAGTCATCAAGAAGAAACAGACGTACCTCTACTTTGGAAGATGAGAGTAAACTGATAACGGAGGGCCGGGGTAGAGGCCTACTTAGGGGATATTCAGTGCTACCAATGTTCGCTCTTGAAACAGCTATGTATAGCACTGAAATGATTGGCAGGAAATTTAGACAATACATTATAAATTAGGTAGTTCCAGGTGAATGTAAATATCACTTAGGCTTCTCCCTTCCCTCCTTACATGTATATTTATTACGAAAATAGATTATACGGGATATTTCAAGGGGAAAAAAACAGCGAAAATTAGCTAACGAGTGCATGTGAGGTGTTGTCAGGTGATAATTAGCCAATTCCAGGTGTATGGCACTCTCACTTACCTTATTTCTTTCTTGTATATATTATTTGGTATAAGAATAGGGCATAGGGCTTATTTCAATGGATGAAATCAGTGAAAAATTCCAGGGAAGATTTACTTAGCGTAGCACGGCCGGGCAGGCGAGAGGATAGGGTAATGGAGGGGCGGTAGGGAGGGGAGTCAAGAACGGGGAGAAATGGCTAAATTGTCAACAATGGATGGGAGTACAGATGAGATTAGGAGTGCTGACTAGTGTTGGACATTGGCAGTACTGATAGATGATACAAGCCCCCACTTGGAAGCCCGGGTGAATTCAAAATAACACAGAATCACAAAAGCGACGCCCCGCAGTATGATCCCTTGCTCCCAAGCGTCACGAAAGTGACGCCCCGCCATTAAAGGGTTAAGTCTCTGCATAATACATTCGCTGTTCAACTTAGACTTTCTCTGAAGATAATAAATCAAGATCAACTACCTGTATTCATCTTTAACTCCTCCTGCTCTTCATTTACCAAAATAACTTTAACCAAAACTCAAGACTCACCTATTACAAGAATTGAGAGTTACAAATATATATAAATGTTGGCTACAAAGCTTTAACATTAAATGGTGGCAGTAACGATCGAGCCTACGAGCCTATGAGCCTACGAGTCTACGAGCCTACGAGTCTACGAGCCTACGAGTCTACGAGCATACAGTAGCAACGACGAGTTATGAGTGAGGATCAAGCTCGACGATTAAGTACAAATAACAAGTCTACAAGACAACTCTATAATCTTCAAGCAACTTCAAGCAGCAGCAAGAAGAATAAAAAAACAAAGCAAGTAAATGAAAAGAAAGACCAGACCAACAAGCACAAAAACCCCAACACTCTCTCCCGCCTACCTCCATCGCTGATGCAGAGGTCAAGACACACGGCAAAACACTAGAGCAACATTTATAACTCATCTTACTCACCTTTCCTCACTCAGGTTACTCATCGCTACTCAGTTACTCACCACAGCTACCAGTGTGGGAAGCCGACGTCACCATGTGTATGTGCTAAGACGACGGTGCCATGAGTGTTTGCTGAGACAACGTCATGCCAACCAACGTGTGACTGACATCAGGCACTTCTCACCCACTACTCATTACGCATTATTCACATCGCTCCTACTCCTACTCGTTTATTTCCACAGTATTGAGTGGGAATTCGACGTTCTATGATGAGGTTCGCCTGTGACTACAGCTGTTAACCACTACATTCACTAGGTCATGAAATTTCCTGAGTAATATCGTCCATCAACACAGCCCTAGAATTATCGAGAGGAGATCTTCATTCAATTCTGCATTTATCTTCCGAGACAGTTGCTTCGACACGATTCTCCGATCTGTATCAAGTGGGTGTAATTATACTTACTCATTTCTTCTCAATGCTAAAATTAGGTATATTCAACTCCTTTACTTATTTTTATATATACTCTCATACACTCACTATCTCTCATTTATTACAACTCATTTACTCATCTATTTAGTAAGAACATAAACAAAAGACGTATTTCATAACACCATACCTTAGCAACATGAATTCTTTTTAGCTAAGTGATATGACAGGGATATTTTCGCCCCCACCCATGTTAATACCAGATGATACACAGCGCCCACTGCGGATACACAATTAGGAGAGCACCAGGGTAACACACCCATTGTACAAAATTCACCACAAACTATAGATAAAGAAACATATACATCAGTTCTAGATGATGATTGGCAACCCTCTCTGATGTAGTGAGTGAGGACTTTGTCTCTGACTTGCATACCTATGAAAATATACTTAACAGGGTTCATTGTTCAGGCAAAATCTATTCCACTATTCCCTCATACAATGATAAACAAGTCCAAGTTAAATTAACAGACCAACCAGTGAAAATGAGCACTACGGATCAAGCTCAGATATTTGTTTATCACGAGGATAAAACTGCCCCGAAATTCTCTGGCACAGAAAAAGATCGTATTGACGTCATTTCATTGGTCAATCAGTGCGAACAGATCTTCATCAAGAGGCATATTAAAGATGAACAAGAGAAAGTTGCTATTTTTTCCTCTTGCATTAGCCAGGAAAGATGTTTGGCAGGCAACTTACTAAGGTCAGATAAGCTCCTCAGAGCTAAAAACATATGATAAATTTAAAACTGAATTTTTGAAGAAATTTTCTCGAGGCATGAACTTCTTGCCAGGTATTATCCCAGAATTACATATGATTGTAGATCTTGTAAGGGAGCACACTACAAATCATGTTCTCAGTGAAATAACTGCTGATGTCTCCACGATCAAAAGGACATTATTAGCTACCTTAGAAAACTCAAACTGGATAACAGGAGATGGAAAGTTGTCCCCAGACCTCGTCGTGGACATCATTGGTTATATAGCTGCCTTGTGTAAATTACCTGATAGGACCCTTATGATCGCCAAGACGATCACGTACACCCCAGGCATTTGCTTACTAGACTTAATGAACGAAGTAGAGATGCAGTGTAGCAAACCAGGGATGATTGAAACACAATCACATTCTAGTAGAATGAGAGTGTCTGAGACAGTATCAGCTGTGAAAACAGCTACAACTACCCCAAACAGAGAACAAAATCGATCATGAACCGAAAGCAGGCAGAGCAAACAACTAATTGTCGTCAAGAGTACGATCACAAACACCAGGCTACAGGCAGTTTCATATGTTTCCGCGCAGCCCGAGCAGATCTCGCGCCACAGACACCACTAAATATGGGAAGTCACCTTGTAGATCACAGTCAAGAGATAGGTCCATTCTATATCATTATTGTGCAAAACCAGGGCACACAAGGAATGAATGCTTTATCAAAACAAAAGTGGATAGACAAAAGACACAAGGATTTAGTCCCTTATGTAGACATCATCGGTACCAAGGGCACTGGACTAGTAACTGCAAAACAGTAGAAAAATTAGTGTCTATGTTCAAATCGGGGAAAGATCAAGTCATGACAAAAAACGAACAAACGTATAGAAAAGCAAGTTTAAAATTCACATAGGAGGCATGTTGGGAAATTAGTGTAACTTGGTACCAGCTGTATGTGAGGATCAAAACGTTTCCTTATTTTTAGACACAGGCTCTCCAGTGAACTTAATAACACAAGAAGAAATAAATCGAATTTTTAGAAATAAGAAGAAAGTAACTTTTCGGGAAGAATCTGATTTAGACCTATATACAGTAGATGGAAAACAAATCACAGAAAAAAGGTATGATACGGTTAAACATCAGTTTCACAGAGACTACAAGACCAATCTCTGCATCTTTCTATATCGGTGAAAACCTAGCAATTAAAGCTCATATGTTACTGGGCTTAAGATGCATGAGAACAGAGAAAATAACTTTACTCCCACAAATGAATGGAATAGACTTTGACAATGAATTCATAGAGGAAATACCATCAGAGCCCTCACCGATTAGTAAAAGAGAACCAAAAAGAATTGGTAATATTAAAAGCTTAAACAAACATACACAAACAGATGAGTGTATATATACACTCACACCACACACACCCAGCCTCCAGGATTAGAGATCCTGGTAACAGTACTGATTTATCAGTTTTTCCCGCCCCTCTCACCAATGATTTAGTTATACCACCTAATTCCTATATGAAAGTTACCATAAAGAGCAAATTACGGAATAGTACTGTTCTTGTCTTAGAAGAATTATGTAAAGGGATTGTCAGTAGATAAAGCATTATGTCAGATGAACGACGAAGGGCAAACTGAAATATTCATAATTAATCACATGAATGGGGGAGTTCAGTTGAAAAAGGGGACTTCCATAGTTAATACTGAATAAGGTTCCGCCCCTGTGAAGGAAATAGTTGTAGCTGGAGTGACAAGTGAGATAAAATCTACGGATAGAGAAAGCATAAAAGAGAATTTAATTCACTCAGGTGAATTTGATGAAAAAAATGATTTGTTAACCCTGTTTGAAACACACCGGGACACCGTAGCATTGCCCGGAGAACAATTAGGGTATACTAACCTGATTAATCACAAGATTAATGTGCACCCAGATACACCACCAATTTTCGTACCGGCCTACTGGATCCCTCAATCTCAGCGTACACTCGCAAACCAGTATGTCGATGAAATGTTAAAACTTGGAATTATTGAGCCATCAATCTCCCCGTGGGATGCCCCATTATTCTTCGTGCCCAAACGAAATGGAGAAATGCGTGCGGTAGTAGATTACCATAAACCAAACAATCACACAATCCCAGACCGATTTCCCATGCCATTGCTAAGCGACATCCTACAGAATTTTGGACCAGAAAATAATGTATTTTCTACGATGGATCTGCTAAGTGGATATAATCAGATCCCTGTTGAACAGGAGTCACGTAAATACACTGCCTTTTCCACAAATAGAGGACACTATCAGTATAGAAGGATGCCCATGGGACTGAGGACAGCCCCGGGCACATTTCAGCGTCATTTGAATTACGTATTGTCCGGTATTTTAGGACAAGAAATATTTGTTTATCTTGACGATATTATAATCACAACGAAAGATATCACAGAACATCTCCAGAAATTAGACCTACTCTTACAAAAAGCTTGGTGATGCTGGTTTAAAAGTTAAGCTTTCTAAATGCAAATTTTGCTTTAAGGAAATAAATTTCTTAGGCCACAAATTAAGTTCTAATGGTATTCACACCACTGATGACAAAATACAGGCAGTGAGAGATTTTCCTGAACCCACTACGAATGACGAAGTTGGACAATTTTTAGGTCTAGCTAGATACTATAGGTCATTCGTACCACAATTCTCTCGTATAGCCCTTCCACTATTCCACCTACTCAACAAAGATGCTATATTCCAATGGGAAGAAGAACAAAAACAAGCATTTACCAAACTAAAAATTAAACTAACAAATGGACCTTGTTTGGCATATCCGGATTTCACAAAATTATTTATTATATGTACAGACGCATCAGTTTAAGGATTAGGGGCTGTACTAATGCAAGAAGATAAAAAGAGGAAAGAATCAACCAATTTCATTTGCCAGCAGACAAATAAAAGGTGCAGAGAAAAATTATTGCACTACAGACTTAGAGGCACTTGCAGTGGTTTTTGCATTACAAAAGTTTCTACATTTGGTATATGGTTACGAAATACACTTATTCACCGACCAAAAACCACTAGTGGGTATGTTTAAAGAAAAACTCCTCTCTGGGAGGAGAGCAAGATGGAAATGTACAGTCGAAAACTACAATGTACATATTCATTATATGCAAGGCAAAATTAATATAGTAGCCGACGCATTA